>NC_080404.1:2441136-2745340 GCF_030265065.1 Corythoichthys intestinalis
AGTAGTTACATTTGAAAATTTTGTTCTAGGAAATTTTGTTTGAGCGCAATCATCAAACTTAATTAAAAATGTCATTTAAGCCTTTTCACAGTGAGATCTATGCGATATGGCCGAGAAATGTAATTTTGATGTTAACTCCCAAACCGCTGCGCAGAAGTCAACCAAACTTCACCCATTAGTGTATTGTATCACAATCTAGTAGGTACATGTGAAAATTTGGTTCTAGGACATTTGATTTGAGCGCAATCCTCAAACTTAGGTCAAAAAAGCCATTTAAGCCTTTTCACAGTGAGATCTATGCGATATGGCCGAGAAATGTAATTTTGATGTTAACTCCCAAACCGCTGCGCAGAAGTCAACCAAACTTCACCCAATAGTGTATTGTATCACATTCTAGTAGTTACATTTGAAAATTTCGTTCTAGGACATTTGGTTTGAGCGCAATCATTAAACTTAGGTCAAAAAAGCCATTTAAGCCTTTTCACAGTGAGATCTATGCGATATGGCCGAGAAATGTAATTTTGATGTTAACTCCCAAACCGCTGCGCAGAAGTCAACTAAACTTCACCCAATAGTGTATTGTATCACATTCTAGTAGTTACATTTGAAAATTTCGTTCTAGGACATTTGGTTTGAGCGCAATCATTAAACTTAATTAAAAAAGTCATTTAAGCCTTTTCACAGTGAGATCTATGCGATATGGCCGAGAAATGTAATTTTGATGTTAACTCCCAAACCGCTGCGCAGAAGTCAACCAAACTTCACCCATTAGTGTATTGTATCACAATCTAGTAATTACATGTGGAAATTTGGTTCTAGGACATTTGATTTGAGCGCAATCCTCAAACTTAGGTCAAAAAAGCCATTTAAGCCTTTTCACAGTGAGATCTATGCGATATGGCCGAGAAATGTAATTTTGATGTTAACTCCCAAACCGCTGCGCAGAAGTCAAACAAACTTCACCCAATAGTGTATTGTATCACAATCTAGTAGTTACATTTGAAAATTTTGTTCTATGACATTTTGTTTGAACGCAATCATCAAACTTAATTAAAAAAGTCATTTAAGCCTTTTCACAGTGAGATCTATGCGATATGGCCGAGAAATGTAATTTTGATGTTAACTCCCAAACCGCTGCGCAGAAGTCAACCAAACTTCACCCATTAGTGTATTGTATCACAATCTAGTAGTTACATGTGGAAATTTGGTTATTGGACATTTGGTTTGAGCGCAATCATTAAACTTAGGTCAAAAAAGCCATTTAAGCCTTTTCACAGTGAGATCTATGCGATATGGCCGAGAAATGTAATTTTGATGTTAACTCCCAAACCGCTGCGCAGAAGTCAACCAAACTTCACCCAATAGTGTATTGTATCACAATCTAGTAGTTACATTTGAAAATTTTGTTCTAGGAAATTTTGTTTGAGCGCAATCATCAAACTTAATTAAAAAAGTCATTTAAGCCTTTTCACAGTGAGATCTATGCGATATGGCCGAGAAATGTAATTTTGATGTTAACTCCCAAACCTCTGCGCAGAAGTCAACCAAACTTCACCCATTAGTGTATTGTATCACAATCTAGTAGTTACATGTGGAAATTTGGTTCTAGGACATTTGATTTGAGCGCAATCCTCAAACTTAGGTCAAAAAAGCCATTTAAGCCTTTTCACAGTGAGATCTATGCGATATGGCCGAGAAATGTAATTTTGATGTTAACTCCCAAACCGCTGCGCAGAAGTCAACCAAACTTCACCCAATAGTGTATTGTATCACATTCTAGTAGTTACATTTGAAAATTTCGTTATAGGACATTTGGTTTGAGCGCAATCTTTAAACTTAGGTCAAAAAAGCCATTTAAGCCTTTTCACAGTGAGATCTATGCGATATGGCCGAGAAATGTAATTTTGATGTTAACTCCCAAACCGCTGCGCAGAAGTCAACCAAACTTCACCCAATAGTGTATTGTATCACAATCTAGTAGTTACATTTGAAAATTTTGTTCTAGGACATTTTGTTTGAACGCAATCATCAAACTTAATTAAAAAAGTCATTTAAGCCTTTTCACAGTGAGATCTATGCGATATGGCCGAGAAATGTAATTTTGATGTTAACTCCCAAACCGCTGCGCAGAAGTCAACCAAACTTCACCCAATAGTGTATTGTATCACAATCTAGTAGTTACATTTGGAAATTTGGTTCTTGGACATTTGATTTGAGCGCAATCCTCAAACTTAGGTCAAAAAAGCCATTTAAGCCTTTTCACAGTGAGATCTATGCGATATGGCCGAGAAATGTAATTTTGATGTTAACTCCCAAACCGCTGCGCAGAAGTCAACCAAACTTCACCCAATAGTGTATTGTATCACAATCTAGTAGTTACATTTGAAAATTTTGTTCTAGGACATTTTGTTTGAACGCAATCATCAAACTTAATTAAAAAAGTCATTTAAGCCTTTTCACAGTGAGATCTATGCGATATGGCCGAGAAATGTAATTTTGATGTTAACTCCCAAACCGCTGCGCAGAAGTCAACCAAACTTCACCCAATAGTGTATTTTATCACAATCTAGTAGTTACATTTGGAAATTTAGTTCTTGGACATTTGATTTGAGCGCAATCATTAAACTTAATTAAAAAAGTCATTTAAGCCTTTTCACAGTGAGATCTATGCGATATGGCCGAGAAATGTAATTTTGATGTTAACTCCCAAACCGCTGCGCAGAAGTCAACCAAACTTAACCCATTAGTGTATTGTATCACAATCTAGTAATTACATGTGGAAATTTGGTTCTAGGACATATGATTTGAGCGCAATCCTCAAACTTAGGTCAAAAAAGCCATTTAAGCCTTTTCACAGTGAGATCTATGCGATATGGCCGAGAAATGTAATTTTGATGTTAACTCCCAAACCGCTGCGCAGAAGTCAACCAAACTTCACCCAATAGTGTATTGTATCACAATCTAGTAGTTACATTTGAAAATTTTGTTCTATGACATTTTGTTTGAACGCAATCATCAAACTTAATTAAAAAAGTCATTTCAGCCTTTTCACAGTGAGATCTATGCGATATGGCCGAGAAATGTAATTTTGATGTTAACTCCCAAACCGCTGCGCAGAAGTCAACCAAACTTCACCCATTAGTGTATTGTATCACAATCTAGTAGTTATATGTGGAAATTTGGGTATTGGAAATTTGGTTTGAGCGCAATCATTAAACTTAGGTCAAAAAAGCCATTTAAGCCTTTTCACAGTGAGATCTATACGATATGGCCGAGAAATGTAATTTTGATGTTAACTCCCAAACCTCTGCGCAGAAGTCAACCAAACTTCACCCATTAGTGTATTGTAACACAATCTAGTAGTTATATGTGGAAATTTGGTTCTAGGACATTTGATTTGAGCGCAATCCTCAAACTTAGGTCAAAAAAGCCATTTAAGCCTTTTCACAGTGAGATCTATGCGATATGGCCGAGAAATGTAATTTTGATGTTAACTCCCAAACCGCTGCGCAGAAGTCAACCAAACTTCACCCAATAGTGTATTGTATCACATTCTAGTAGTTACATTTGAAAATTTCGTTCTAGGACATTTGGTTTGAGCGCAATCTTTAAACTTAGGTCAAAAAAGCCATTTAAGCCTTTTCACAGTGAGATCTATGCGATATGGCCGAGAAATGTAATTTTGATGTTAACTCCCAAACCGCTGCGCAGAAGTCAACCAAACTTCACCCAATAGTGTATTGTATCACAATCTAGTAGTTACATTTGAAAATTTTGTTCTAGGACATTTTGTTTGAACGCAATCATCAAACTTAATTAAAAAAGTCATTTAAGCCTTTTCACAGTGAGATCTATGCGATATGGCCGAGAAATGTAATTTTGATGTTAACTCCCAAACCGCTGCGCAGAAGTCAACCAAACTTCACCCAATAGTGTATTGTATCACAATCTAGTAGTTACATTTGAAAATTTTGTTCTATGACATTTTGTTTGAACGCAATCATCAAACTTAATTAAAAAAGTCATTTAAGCCTTTTCACAGTGAGATCTATGCGATATGGCCGAGAAATGTAATTTTGATGTTAACTCCCAAACCGCTGCGCAGAAGTCAACCAAACTTCACCCATTAGTGTATTGTATCACAATCTAGTAGTTACATGTGGAAATTTGGTTATTGGACATTTGGTTTGAGCGCAATCATTAAACTTAGGTCAAAAAAGCCATTTAAGCCTTTTCACAGTGAGATCTATGCGATATGGCCGAGAAATGTAATTTTGATGTTAACTCCCAAACCGCTGCGCAGAAGTCAACCAAACTTCACCCAATAGTGTATTGTATCACAATCTAGTAGTTACATTTGAAAATTTTTTTTCTAGGAAATTTTGTTTGAGCGCAATCATCAAACTTAATTAAAAAAGTCATTTAAGCCTTTTCACAGTGAGATCTATGCGATATGGCCGAGAAATGTAATTTTGATGTTAACTCCCAAACCGCTGCGCAGAAGTCAACCAAACTTAACCCATTAGTGTATTGTATCACAATCTAGTAATTACATGTGGAAATTTGGTTCTAGGACATATGATTTGAGCGCAATCCTCAAACTTAGGTCAAAAAAGCCATTTAAGCCTTTTCACAGTGAGATCTATGCGATATGGCCGAGAAATGTAATTTTGATGTTAACTCCCAAACCGCTGCGCAGAAGTCAACCAAACTTCACCCAATAGTGTATTGTATCACAATCTAGTAGTTACATTTGAAAATTTTGTTCTATGACATTTTGTTTGAACGCAATCATCAAACTTAATTAAAAAAGTCATTTCAGCCTTTTCACAGTGAGATCTATGCGATATGGCCGAGAAATGTAATTTTGATGTTAACTCCCAAACCGCTGCGCAGAAGTCAACCAAACTTCACCCATTAGTGTATTGTATCACAATCTAGTAGTTATATGTGGAAATTTGGGTATTGGAAATTTGGTTTGAGCGCAATCATTAAACTTAGGTCAAAAAAGCCATTTAAGCCTTTTCACAGTGAGATCTATACGATATGGCCGAGAAATGTAATTTTGATGTTAACTCCCAAACCTCTGCGCAGAAGTCAACCAAACTTCACCCATTAGTGTATTGTAACACAATCTAGTAGTTATATGTGGAAATTTGGTTCTAGGACATTTGATTTGAGCGCAATCCTCAAACTTAGGTCAAAAAAGCCATTTAAGCCTTTTCACAGTGAGATCTATGCGATATGGCCGAGAAATGTAATTTTGATGTTAACTCCCAAACCGCTGCGCAGAAGTCAACCAAACTTCACCCAATAGTGTATTGTATCACATTCTAGTAGTTACATTTGAAAATTTCGTTCTAGGACATTTGGTTTGAGCGCAATCTTTAAACTTAGGTCAAAAAAGCCATTTAAGCCTTTTCACAGTGAGATCTATGCGATATGGCCGAGAAATGTAATTTTGATGTTAACTCCCAAACCGCTGCGCAGAAGTCAACCAAACTTCACCCAATAGTGTATTGTATCACAATCTAGTAGTTACATTTGAAAATTTTGTTCTAGGACATTTTGTTTGAACGCAATCATCAAACTTAATTAAAAAAGTCATTTAAGCCTTTTCACAGTGAGATCTATGCGATATGGCCGAGAAATGTAATTTTGATGTTAACTCCCAAACCGCTGCGCAGAAGTCAACCAAACTTCACCCAATAGTGTATTGTATCACAATCTAGTAGTTACATTTGAAAATTTTGTTCTATGACATTTTGTTTGAACGCAATCATCAAACTTAATTAAAAAAGTCATTTAAGCCTTTTCACAGTGAGATCTATGCGATATGGCCGAGAAATGTAATTTTGATGTTAACTCCCAAACCGCTGCGCAGAAGTCAACCAAACTTCACCCATTAGTGTATTGTATCACAATCTAGTAGTTACATGTGGAAATTTGGTTATTGGACATTTGGTTTGAGCGCAATCATTAAACTTAGGTCAAAAAAGCCATTTAAGCCTTTTCACAGTGAGATCTATGCGATATGGCCGAGAAATGTAATTTTGATGTTAACTCCCAAACCGCTGCGCAGAAGTCAACCAAACTTCACCCAATAGTGTATTGTATCACAATCTAGTAGTTACATTTGAAAATTTTTTTTCTAGGAAATTTTGTTTGAGCGCAATCATCAAACTTAATTAAAAAAGTCATTTAAGCCTTTTCACAGTGAGATCTATGCGATATGGCCGAGAAATGTAATTTTGATGTTAACTCCCAAACCTCTGCGCAGAAGTCAACCAAACTTCACCCAATAGTGTATTGTATCACAATCTAGTAGTTACATGTGGAAATTTGGTTCTAGGACATTTGATTTGAGAGCAATCTTTAAACTTAGGTCAAAAAAGCCATTTAAGCCTTTTCACAGTGAGATCTATGCGATATGGCCGAGAAATGTAATTTTGATGTTAACTCCCAAACCGCTGCGCAGAAGTCAACCAAACTTCACCCAATAGTGTATTGTATCACAATCTAGTAGTTACATTTGAAAATTTTGTTCTAGGACATTTTGTTTGAACGCAATCATCAAACTTAATTAAAAAAGTCATTTAAGCCTTTTCACAGTGAGATCTATGCGATATGGCCGAGAAATGTAATTTTGATGTTAACTCCCAAACCGCTGCGCAGAAGTCAACCAAACTTCACCCAATAGTGTATTGTATCACAATCTAGTAGTTACATTTGGAAATTTGGTTCTTGGACATTTGATTTGAGCGCAATCCTAAAACTTAGGTCAAAAAAGCCATTTAAGCCTTTTCACAGTGAGATCTATGCGATATGGCCGAGAAATGTAATTTTGATGTTAACTCCCAAACCGCTGCGCAGAAGTCAACCAAACTTCACCCAATAGTGTATTGTATCACATTCTAGTAGTTACATTTGAAAATTTCGTTATAGGACATTTGGTTTGAGCGCAATCTTTAAACTTAGGTCAAAAAAGCAATTTAAGCCTTTTCACAGTGAGATCTATGCGATATGGCCGAGAAATGTAATTTTGATGTTAACTCCCAAACCGCTGCGCAGAAGTCAACCAAACTTCACCCAATAGTGTATTGTATCACAATCTAGTAGTTACATTTGAAAATTTTGTTCTAGGACATTTTGTTTGAACGCAATCATCAAACTTAATTAAAAAAGTCATTTAAGCCTTTTCACAGTGAGATCTATGCGATATGGCCGAGAAATGTAATTTTGATGTTAACTCCCAAACCGCTGCGCAGAAGTCAACCAAACTTCACCCAATAGTGTATTGTATCACAATCTAGTAGTTACATTTGGAAATTTGGTTCTTGGACATTTGATTTGAGCGCAATCCTCAAACTTAGGTCAAAAAAGCCATTTAAGCCTTTTCACAGTGAGATCTATGCGATATGGCCGAGAAATGTAATTTTGATGTTAACTCCCAAACCGCTGCGCAGAAGTCAACCAAACTTCACCCAATAGTGTATTGTATCACAATCTAGTAGTTACATTTAAAAATTTTGTTCTAGGACATTTTGTTTGAACGCAATCATCAAACTTAATTAAAAAAGTCATTTAAGCCTTTTCACAGTGAGATCTATGCGATATGGCCGAGAAATGTAATTTTGATGTTAACTCCCAAACCGCTGCGCAGAAGTCAACCAAACTTCACCCAATAGTGTATTTTATCACAATCTAGTAGTTACATTTGGAAATTTAGTTCTTGGACATTTGATTTGAGCGCAATCATTAAACTTAATTAAAAAAGTCATTTAAGCCTTTTCACAGTGAGATCTATGCGATATGGCCGAGAAATGTAATTTTGATGTTAACTCCCAAACCGCTGCGCAGAAGTCAACCAAACTTCACCCATTAGTGTATTGTATCACAATCTAGTAATTACATGTGGAAATTTGGTTCTAGGACATATGATTTGAGCGCAATCCTCAAACTTAGGTCAAAAAAGCCATTTAAGCCTTTTCACAGTGAGATCTATGCGATATGGCCGAGAAATGTAATTTTGATGTTAACTCCCAAACCGCTGCGCAGAAGTCAACCAAACTTCACCCAATAGTGTATTGTATCACAATCTAGTAGTTACATTTGAAAATTTTGTTCTATGACATTTTGTTTGAACGCAATCATCAAACTTAATTAAAAAAGTCATTTAAGCCTTTTCACAGTGAGATCTATGCGATATGGCCGAGAAATGTAATTTTGATGTTAACTCCCAAACCGCTGCGCAGAAGTCAACCAAACTTCACCCATTAGTGTATTGTATCACAATCTAGTAGTTATATGTGGAAATTTGGTTATTGGAAATTTGGTTTGAGCGCAATCATTAAACTTAGGTCAAAAAAGCCATTTAAGCCTTTTCACAGTGAGATCTATGCGATATGGCCGAGAAATGTAATTTTGATGTTAACTCCCAAACCTCTGCGCAGAAGTCAACCAAACTTCACCCATTAGTGTATTGTATCACAATCTAGTAGTTACATGTGGAAATTTGGTTCTAGGACATTTGATTTGAGCGCAATCCTCAAACTTAGGTCAAAAAAGCCATTTAAGCCTTTTCACAGTGAGATCTATGCGATATGGCCGAGAAATGTAATTTTGATGTTAACTCCCAAACCGCTGCGCAGAAGTCAACCAAACTTCACCCAATAGTGTATTGTATCACAATCTAGTAGTTACATTTGAAAATTTTGTTCTAGGAAATTTTGTTTGAGTGCAATCATCAAACTTAATTAAAAATGTCATTTAAGCCTTTTCACAGTGAGATCTATGCGATATGGCCGAGAAATGTAATTTTGATGTTAACTCCCAAACCGCTGCGCAGAAGTCAACCAAACTTCACCCATTAGTGTATTGTATCACAATCTAGTAGTTACATGTGAAAATTTGGTTCTAGGACATTTGATTTGAGCGCAATCCTCAAACTTAGGTCAAAAAAGCCATTTAAGCCTTTTCACAGTGAGATCTATGCGATATGGCCGAGAAATGTAATTTTGATGTTAACTCCCAAACCGCTGCGCAGAAGTCAACCAAACTTCACCCAATAGTGTATTGTATCACATTCTAGTAGTTACATTTGAAAATTTCGTTCTAGGACATTTGGTTTGAGCGCAATCATTAAACTTAGGTCAAAAAAGCCATTTAAGCCTTTTCACAGTGAGAACTATGCGATATGGCCGAGAAATGTAATTTTGATGTTAACTCCCAAACCGCTGCGCAGAAGTCAACCAAACTTCACCCAATAGTGTATTGTATCACATTCTAGTAGTTACATTTGAAAATTTCGTTCTAGGACATTTGGTTTGAGCGCAATCATTAAACTTAATTAAAAAAGTCATTTAAGCCTTTTCACAGTGAGATCTATGCGATATGGCCGAGAAATGTAATTTTGATGTTAACTCCCAAACCGCTGCGCAGAAGTCAACCAAACTTCACCCATTAGTGTATTGTATCACAATCTAGTAGTTACATGTGGAAATTTGGTTCTAGGACATTTGATTTGAGCGCAATCCTCAAACTTAGGTCAAAAAAGCCATTTAAGCCTTTTCACAGTGAGATCTATGCGATATGGCCGAGAAATGTAATTTTGATGTTAACTCCCAAACCGCTGCGCAGAAGTCAACCAAACTTCACCCATTAGTGTATTGTATCACAATCTAGTAGTTACATGTGGAAATTTGGTTATTGGACATTTGGTTTGAGCGCATTCATTAAACTTAGGTCAAAAAAGCCATTTAAGCCTTTTCACAGTGAGATCTATGCGATATGGCCGAGAAATGTAATTTTGATGTTAACTCCCAAACCGCTGCGCAGAAGTCAACCAAACTTCACCCATTAGTGTATTGTATCACAATCTAGTAGTTACATGTGGAAATTTGGTTCTAGGACATTTGATTTGAGCGCAATCCTCAAACTTAGGTCAAAAAAGCCATTTAAGCCTTTTCACAGTGAGATCTATGCGATATGGCCGAGAAATGTAATTTTGATGTTAACTCCCAAACCGCTGCGCAGAAGTCAACCAAACTTCACCCAATAGTGTATTGTATCACAATCTAGTAGTTACATTTGAAAATTTTGTTCTATGACATTTTGTTTGAACGCAATCATCAAACTTAATTAAAAAAGTCATTTAAGCCTTTTCACAGTGAGATCTATGCGATATGGCCGAGAAATGTAATTTTGATGTTAACTCCCAAACCTCTGCGCAGAAGTCAACCAAACTTCACCCATTAGTGTATTGTATCACAATCTAGTAGTTACATGTGGAAATTTGGTTATAGGACATTTGATTTTAGCGCAATCCTCAAACTTAGGTCAAAAAAGCCATTTAAGCCTTTTCACAGTGAGATCTATGCGATATGGCCGAGAAATGTAATTTTGATGTTAACTCCCAAACCGCTGCGCAGAAGTCAACCAAACTTCACCCAATAGTGTATTGTATCACATTCTAGTAGTTACATTTGAAAATTTCGTTCTAGGACATTTGGTTTGAGCGCAATCTTTAAACTTAGGTCAAAAAAGCCATTTAAGCCTTTTCACAGTGAGATCTATGCGATATGGCCGAGAAATGTAATTTTGATGTTAACTCCCAAACCGCTGCGCAGAAGTCAACCAAACTTCACCCAATAGTGTATTGTATCACAATCTAGTAGTTACATTTGAAAATTTTGTTCTAGGACATTTTGTTTGAACGCAATCATCAAACTTAATTAAAAAAGTCATTTAAGCCTTTTCACAGTGAGATCTATGCGATATGGCCGAGAAATGTAATTTTGATGTTAACTCCCAAACCGCTGCGCAGAAGTCAACCAAACTTCACCCAATAGTGTATTGTATCACAATCTAGTAGTTACATTTGGAAATTTGGTTCTTGGACATTTGATTTGAGCGCAATCCTCAAACTTAGGTCAAAAAAGCCATTTAAGCCTTTTCACAGTGAGATCTATGCGATATGGCCGAGAAATGTAATTTTGATGTTAACTCCCAAACCGCTGCGCAGAAGTCAACCAAACTTCACCCAATAGTGTATTGTATCACAATCTAGTAGTTACATTTGAAAATTTTGTTCTAGGACATTTTGTTTGAACGCAATCATCAAACTTTATTAAAAAAGTCATTTAAGCCTTTTCACAGTGAGATCTATGCGATATGGCCGAGAAATGTAATTTTGATGTTAACTCCCAAACCGCTGCGCAGAAGTCAACCAAACTTCACCCAATAGTGTATTTTATCACAATCTAGTAGTTACATTTGGAAATTTAGTTCTTGGACATTTGATTTGAGCGCAATCATTAAACTTAATTAAAAAAGTCATTTAAGCCTTTTCACAGTGAGATCTATGCGATATGGCCGAGAAATGTAATTTTGATGTTAACTCCCAAACCGCTGCGCAGAAGTCAACCAAACTTCACCCAATAGTGTATTGTATCACAATCTAGTAATTACATGTGGAAATTTGGTTCTAGGACATATGATTTGAGCGCAATCCTCAAACTTAGGTCAAAAAAGCCATTTAAGCCTTTTCACAGTGAGATCTATGCGATATGGCCGAGAAATGTAATTTTGATGTTAACTCCCAAACCGCTGCGCAGAAGTCAACCAAACTTCACCCAATAGTGTATTGTATCACAATCTAGTAGTTACATTTGGAAATTTGGTTCTTGGACATTTGATTTGAGCGCAATCCTCAAACTTAGGTCAAAAAAGCCATTTAAGCCTTTTCACAGTGAGATCTATGCGATATGGCCGAGAAATGTAATTTTGATGTTAACTCCCAAACCGCTGCGCAGAAGTCAACCAAACTTCACCCAATAGTGTATTGTATCACAATCTAGTAGTTACATTTGAAAATTTTGTTCTAGGAAATTTTGTTTGAGCGCAATCATCAAACTTAATTAAAAATGTCATTTAAGCCTTTTCACAGTGAGATCTATGCGATATGGCCGAGAAATGTAATTTTGATGTTAACTCCCAAACCGCTGCGCAGAAGTCAACCAAACTTCACCCATTAGTGTATTGTATCACAATCTAGTAGGTACATGTGAAAATTTGGTTCTAGGACATTTGATTTGAGCGCAATCCTCAAACTTAGGTCAAAAAAGCCATTTAAGCCTTTTCACAGTGAGATCTATGCGATATGGCCGAGAAATGTAATTTTGATGTTAACTCCCAAACCGCTGCGCAGAAGTCAACCAAACTTCACCCAATAGTGTATTGTATCACATTCTAGTAGTTACATTTGAAAATTTCGTTCTAGGACATTTGGTTTGAGCGCAATCATTAAACTTAGGTCAAAAAAGCCATTTAAGCCTTTTCACAGTGAGATCTATGCGATATGGCCGAGAAATGTAATTTTGATGTTAACTCCCAAACCGCTGCGCAGAAGTCAACTAAACTTCACCCAATAGTGTATTGTATCACATTCTAGTAGTTACATTTGAAAATTTCGTTCTAGGACATTTGGTTTGAGCGCAATCATTAAACTTAATTAAAAAAGTCATTTAAGCCTTTTCACAGTGAGATCTATGCGATATGGCCGAGAAATGTAATTTTGATGTTAACTCCCAAACCGCTGCGCAGAAGTCAACCAAACTTCACCCATTAGTGTATTGTATCACAATCTAGTAATTACATGTGGAAATTTGGTTCTAGGACATTTGATTTGAGCGCAATCCTCAAACTTAGGTCAAAAAAGCCATTTAAGCCTTTTCACAGTGAGATCTATGCGATATGGCCGAGAAATGTAATTTTGATGTTAACTCCCAAACCGCTGCGCAGAAGTCAAACAAACTTCACCCAATAGTGTATTGTATCACAATCTAGTAGTTACATTTGAAAATTTTGTTCTATGACATTTTGTTTGAACGCAATCATCAAACTTAATTAAAAAAGTCATTTAAGCCTTTTCACAGTGAGATCTATGCGATATGGCCGAGAAATGTAATTTTGATGTTAACTCCCAAACCGCTGCGCAGAAGTCAACCAAACTTCACCCATTAGTGTATTGTATCACAATCTAGTAGTTACATGTGGAAATTTGGTTATTGGACATTTGGTTTGAGCGCAATCATTAAACTTAGGTCAAAAAAGCCATTTAAGCCTTTTCACAGTGAGATCTATGCGATATGGCCGAGAAATGTAATTTTGATGTTAACTCCCAAACCGCTGCGCAGAAGTCAACCAAACTTCACCCAATAGTGTATTGTATCACAATCTAGTAGTTACATTTGAAAATTTTGTTCTAGGAAATTTTGTTTGAGCGCAATCATCAAACTTAATTAAAAAAGTCATTTAAGCCTTTTCACAGTGAGATCTATGCGATATGGCCGAGAAATGTAATTTTGATGTTAACTCCCAAACCTCTGCGCAGAAGTCAACCAAACTTCACCCATTAGTGTATTGTATCACAATCTAGTAGTTACATGTGGAAATTTGGTTCTAGGACATTTGATTTGAGCGCAATCCTCAAACTTAGGTCAAAAAAGCCATTTAAGCCTTTTCACAGTGAGATCTATGCGATATGGCCGAGAAATGTAATTTTGATGTTAACTCCCAAACCGCTGCGCAGAAGTCAACCAAACTTCACCCAATAGTGTATTGTATCACATTCTAGTAGTTACATTTGAAAATTTCGTTATAGGACATTTGGTTTGAGCGCAATCTTTAAACTTAGGTCAAAAAAGCCATTTAAGCCTTTTCACAGTGAGATCTATGCGATATGGCCGAGAAATGTAATTTTGATGTTAACTCCCAAACCGCTGCGCAGAAGTCAACCAAACTTCACCCAATAGTGTATTGTATCACAATCTAGTAGTTACATTTGAAAATTTTGTTCTAGGACATTTTGTTTGAACGCAATCATCAAACTTAATTAAAAAAGTCATTTAAGCCTTTTCACAGTGAGATCTATGCGATATGGCCGAGAAATGTAATTTTGATGTTAACTCCCAAACCGCTGCGCAGAAGTCAACCAAACTTCACCCAATAGTGTATTGTATCACAATCTAGTAGTTACATTTGGAAATTTGGTTCTTGGACATTTGATTTGAGCGCAATCCTCAAACTTAGGTCAAAAAAGCCATTTAAGCCTTTTCACAGTGAGATCTATGCGATATGGCCGAGAAATGTAATTTTGATGTTAACTCCCAAACCGCTGCGCAGAAGTCAACCAAACTTCACCCAATAGTGTATTGTATCACAATCTAGTAGTTACATTTGAAAATTTTGTTCTAGGACATTTTGTTTGAACGCAATCATCAAACTTAATTAAAAAAGTCATTTAAGCCTTTTCACAGTGAGATCTATGCGATATGGCCGAGAAATGTAATTTTGATGTTAACTCCCAAACCGCTGCGCAGAAGTCAACCAAACTTCACCCAATAGTGTATTTTATCATAGTCTAGTAGTTACATTTGGAAATTTAGTTCTTGGACATTTGATTTGAGCGCAATCATTAAACTTAATTAAAAAAGTCATTTAAGCCTTTTCACAGTGAGATCTATGCGATATGGCCGAGAAATGTAATTTTGATGTTAACTCCCAAACCGCTGCGCAGAAGTCAACCAAACTTAACCCATTAGTGTATTGTATCACAATCTAGTAATTACATGTGGAAATTTGGTTCTAGGACATATGATTTGAGCGCAATCCTCAAACTTAGGTCAAAAAAGCCATTTAAGCCTTTTCACAGTGAGATCTATGCGATATGGCCGAGAAATGTAATTTTGATGTTAACTCCCAAACCGCTGCGCAGAAGTCAACCAAACTTCACCCATTAGTGTATTGTATCACAAACTAGTAGTTATATGTGGAAATTTGGTTATTGGAAATTTGGTTTGAGCGCAATCATTAAACTTAGGTCAAAAAAGCCATTTAAGCCTTTTCACAGTGAGATCTATACGATATGGCCGAGAAATGTAATTTTGATGTTAACTCCCAAACCTCTGCGCAGAAGTCAACCAAACTTCACCCATTAGTGTATTGTAACAAAATCTAGTAGTTATATGTGGAAATTTGGTTCTAGGACATTTGATTTGAGCGCAATCCTCAAACTTAGGTCAAAAAAGCCATTTAAGCCTTTTCACAGTGAGATCTATGCGATATGGCCGAGAAATGTAATTTTGATGTTAACTCCCAAACCGCTGCGCAGAAGTCAACCAAACTTCACCCAATAGTGTATTGTATCACATTCTAGTAGTTACATTTGAAAATTTCGTTCTAGGACATTTGGTTTGAGCGCAATCTTTAAACTTAGGTCAAAAAAGCCATTTAAGCCTTTTCACAGTGAGATCTATGCGATATGGCCGAGAAATGTAATTTTGATGTTAACTCCCAAACCGCTGCGCAGAAGTCAACCAAACTTCACCCAATAGTGTATTGTATCACAATCTAGTAGTTACATTTGAAAATTTTGTTCTAGGACATTTTGTTTGAACGCAATCATCAAACTTAATTAAAAAAGTCATTTAAGCCTTTTCACAGTGAGATCTATGCGATATGGCCGAGAAATGTAATTTTGATGTTAACTCCCAAACCGCTGCGCAGAAGTCAACCAAACTTCACCCAATAGTGTATTTTATCACAATCTAGTAGTTACATTTGGAAATTTAGTTCTTGGACATTTGATTTGAGCGCAATCATTAAACTTAATTAAAAAAGTCATTTAAGCCTTTTCACAGTGAGATCTATGCGATATGGCCGAGAAATGTAATTTTGATGTTAACTCCCAAACCGCTGCGCAGAAGTCAACCAAACTTCACCCATTAGTGTATTGTATCACAATCTAGTAATTACATGTGGAAATTTGGTTCTAGGACATATGATTTGAGCGCAATCCTCAAACTTAGGTCAAAAAAGCCATTTAAGCCTTTTCACAGTGAGATCTATGCGATATGGCCGAGAAATGTAATTTTGATGTTAACTCCCAAACCGCTGCGCAGAAGTCAACCAAACTTCACCCAATAGTGTATTGTATCACAATCTAGTAGTTACATTTGAAAATTTTGTTCTATGACATTTTGTTTGAACGCAATCATCAAACTTAATTAAAAAAGTCATTTAAGCCTTTTCACAGTGAGATCTATGCGATATGGCCGAGAAATGTAATTTTGATGTTAACTCCCAAACCGCTGCGCAGAAGTCAACCAAACTTCACCCAATAGTGTATTGTATCACAATCTAGTAGTTACATTTGAAAATTTCGTTCTAGGACATTTGGTTTGAGCGCAATCTTTAAACTTAGGTCAAAAAAGCCATTTAAGCCTTTTCACAGTGAGATCTATGCGATATGGCCGAGAAATGTAATTTTGATGTTAACTCCCAAACCGCTGCGCAGAAGTCAACCAAACTTCACCCAATAGTGTATTGTATCACAATCTAGTAGTTACATTTGAAAATTTTGTTCTAGGACATTTTGTTTGAACGCAATCATCAAACTTAATTAAAAAAGTCATTTAAGCCTTTTCACAGTGAGATCTATGCGATATGGCCGAGAAATGTAATTTTGATGTTAACTCCCAAACCGCTGCGCAGAAGTCAACCAAACTTCACCCAATAGTGTATTGTATCACAATCTAGTAGTTACATTTGGAAATTTGGTTCTTGGACATTTGATTTGAGCGCAATCCTAAAACTTAGGTCAAAAAAGCCATTTAAGCCTTTTCACAGTGAGATCTATGCGATATGGCCGAGAAATGTAATTTTGATGTTAACTCCCAAACCGCTGCGCAGAAGTCAACCAAACTTCACCCAATAGTGTATTGTATCACATTCTAGTAGTTACATTTGAAAATTTCGTTATAGGACATTTGGTTTGAGCGCAATCTTTAAACTTAGGTCAAAAAAGCAATTTAAGCCTTTTCACAGTGAGATCTATGCGATATGGCCGAGAAATGTAATTTTGATGTTAACTCCCAAACCGCTGCGCAGAAGTCAACCAAACTTCACCCAATAGTGTATTGTATCACAATCTAGTAGTTACATTTGAAAATTTTGTTCTAGGACATTTTGTTTGAACGCAATCATCAAACTTAATTAAAAAAGTCATTTAAGCCTTTTCACAGTGAGATCTATGCGATATGGCCGAGAAATGTAATTTTGATGTTAACTCCCAAACCGCTGCGCAGAAGTCAACCAAACTTCACCCAATAGTGTATTGTATCACAATCTAGTAGTTACATTTGGAAATTTGGTTCTTGGACATTTGATTTGAGCGCAATCCTCAAACTTAGGTCAAAAAAGCCATTTAAGCCTTTTCACAGTGAGATCTATGCGATATGGCCGAGAAATGTAATTTTGATGTTAACTCCCAAACCGCTGCGCAGAAGTCAACCAAACTTCACCCAATAGTGTATTGTATCACAATCTAGTAGTTACATTTAAAAATTTTGTTCTAGGACATTTTGTTTGAACGCAATCATCAAACTTAATTAAAAAAGTCATTTAAGCCTTTTCACAGTGAGATCTATGCGATATGGCCGAGAAATGTAATTTTGATGTTAACTCCCAAACCGCTGCGCAGAAGTCAACCAAACTTCACCCAATAGTGTATTTTATCACAATCTAGTAGTTACATTTGGAAATTTAGTTCTTGGACATTTGATTTGAGCGCAATCATTAAACTTAATTAAAAAAGTCATTTAAGCCTTTTCACAGTGAGATCTATGCGATATGGCCGAGAAATGTAATTTTGATGTTAACTCCCAAACCGCTGCGCAGAAGTCAACCAAACTTCACCCATTAGTGTATTGTATCACAATCTAGTAATTACATGTGGAAATTTGGTTCTAGGACATATGATTTGAGCGCAATCCTCAAACTTAGGTCAAAAAAGCCATTTAAGCCTTTTCACAGTGAGATCTATGCGATATGGCCGAGAAATGTAATTTTGATGTTAACTCCCAAACCGCTGCGCAGAAGTCAACCAAACTTCACCCAATAGTGTATTGTATCACAATCTAGTAGTTACATTTGAAAATTTTGTTCTATGACATTTTGTTTGAACGCAATCATCAAACTTAATTAAAAAAGTCATTTAAGCCTTTTCACAGTGAGATCTATGCGATATGGCCGAGAAATGTAATTTTGATGTTAACTCCCAAACCGCTGCGCAGAAGTCAACCAAACTTCACCCATTAGTGTATTGTATCACAATCTAGTAGTTATATGTGGAAATTTGGTTATTGGAAATTTGGTTTGAGCGCAATCATTAAACTTAGGTCAAAAAAGCCATTTAAGCCTTTTCACAGTGAGATCTATGCGATATGGCCGAGAAATGTAATTTTGATGTTAACTCCCAAACCTCTGCGCAGAAGTCAACCAAACTTCACCCATTAGTGTATTGTATCACAATCTAGTAGTTACATGTGGAAATTTGGTTCTAGGACATTTGATTTGAGCGCAATCCTCAAACTTAGGTCAAAAAAGCCATTTAAGCCTTTTCACAGTGAGATCTATGCGATATGGCCGAGAAATGTAATTTTGATGTTAACTCCCAAACCGCTGCGCAGAAGTCAACCAAACTTCACCCAATAGTGTATTGTATCACATTCTAGTAGTTACATTTGAAAATTTCGTTCTAGGACATTTGGTTTGAGCGCAATCTTTAAACTTAGGTCAAAAAAGCCATTTAAGCCTTTTCACAGTGAGATCTATGCGATATGGCCGAGAAATGTAATTTTGATGTTAACTCCCAAACCGCTGCGCAGAAGTCAACCAAACTTCACCCAATAGTGTATTGTATCACAATCTAGTAGTTACATTTGAAAATTTTGTTCTAGGACATTTTGTTTGAACGCAATCATCAAACTTAATTAAAAAAGTCATTTAAGCCTTTTCACAGTGAGATCTATGCGATATGGCCGAGAAATGTAATTTTGATGTTAACTCCCAAACCGCTGCGCAGAAGTCAACCAAACTTCACCCAATAGTGTATTGTATCACAATCTAGTAGTTACATTTGAAAATTTTGTTCTATGACATTTTGTTTGAACGCAATCATCAAACTTAATTAAAAAAGTCATTTAAGCCTTTTCACAGTGAGATCTATGCGATATGGCCGAGAAATGTAATTTTGATGTTAACTCCCAAACCGCTGCGCAGAAGTCAACCAAACTTCACCCATTAGTGTATTGTATCACAATCTAGTAGTTACATGTGGAAATTTGGTTATTGGACATTTGGTTTGAGCGCAATCATTAAACTTAGGTCAAAAAAGCCATTTAAGCCTTTTCACAGTGAGATCTATGCGATATGGCCGAGAAATGTAATTTTGATGTTAACTCCCAAACCGCTGCGCAGAAGTCAACCAAACTTCACCCAATAGTGTATTGTATCACAATCTAGTAGTTACATTTGAAAATTTTTTTTCTAGGAAATTTTGTTTGAGCGCAATCATCAAACTTAATTAAAAAAGTCATTTAAGCCTTTTCACAGTGAGATCTATGCGATATGGCCGAGAAATGTAATTTTGATGTTAACTCCCAAACCTCTGCGCAGAAGTCAACCAAACTTCACCCAATAGTGTTTGTATCACAATCTAGTAGTTACATGTGGAAATTTTGTTCTAGGACATTTGATTTGAGAGCAATCTTTAAACTTAGGTCAAAAAAGCCATTTAAGCCTTTTCACAGTGAGATCTATGCGATATGGCCGAGAAATGTAATTTTGATGTTAACTCCCAAACCGCTGCGCAGAAGTCAACCAAACTTCACCCAATAGTGTATTGTATCACAATCTAGTAGTTACATTTGAAAATTTTGTTCTAGGACATTTTGTTTGAAAGCAATCATCAAACTTAATTAAAAAAGTCATTTAAGCCTTTTCACAGTGAGATCTATGCGATATGGCCGAGAAATGTAATTTTGATGTTAACTCCCAAACCGCTGCGCAGAAGTCAACCAAACTTCACCCAATAGTGTATTGTATCACAATCTAGTAGTTACATTTGGAAATTTGGTTCTTGGACATTTGATTTGAGCGCAATCCTAAAACTTAGGTCAAAAAAGCCATTTAAGCCTTTTCACAGTGAGATCTATGCGATATGGCCGAGAAATGTAATTTTGATGTTAACTCCCAAACCGCTGCGCAGAAGTCAACTAAACTTCACCCAATAGTGTATTGTATCACATTCTAGTAGTTACATTTGAAAATTTCGTTCTAGGACATTTGGTTTGAGCGCAATCATTAAACTTAATTAAAAAAGTCATTTAAGCCTTTTCACAGTGAGATCTATGCGATATGGCCGAGAAATGTAATTTTGATGTTAACTCCCAAACCGCTGCGCAGAAGTCAACCAAACTTCACCCATTAGTGTATTGTATCACAATCTAGTAATTACATGTGGAAATTTGGTTCTAGGACATTTGATTTGAGCGCAATCCTCAAACTTAGGTCAAAAAAGCCATTTAAGCCTTTTCACAGTGAGATCTATGCGATATGGCCGAGAAATGTAATTTTGATGTTAACTCCCAAACCGCTGCGCAGAAGTAAACCAAACTTCACCCATTAGTGTATTGTATCACAATCTAGTAGTTACATTTGAAATTTTTGTTCTAGGACATTTTGTTTGAACGCAATCATCAAACTTAATTAAAAAAGTCATTTAAGCCTTTTCACAGTGAGATCTATGCGATATGGCCGAGAAATGTAATTTTGATGTTAACTCCCAAACCGCTGCGCAGAAGTCAACCAAACTTCACCCATTAGTGTATTGTATCACAATCTAGTAGTTACATGTAGAAATTTGGTTATTGGACATTTGGTTTGAGCGCAATCATTAAACTTAGGTCAAAAAAGCCATTTAAGCCTTTTCATAGTGAGATCTATGCGATATGGCCGAGAAATGTAATTTTGATGTTAACTCCCAAACCGCTGCGCAGAAGTCAACCAAACTTCACCCAATAGTGTATTGTATCACAATCTAGTAGTTACATTTGAAAATTTTGTTCTAGGAAATTTTGTTTGAGCGCAATCATCAAACTTAATTAAAAAAGTCATTTAAGCCTTTTCACAGTGAGATCTATACGATATGGCCGAGAAATGTAATTTTGATGTTAACTCCCAAACCTCTGCGCAGAAGTCAACCAAACTTCACCCATTAGTGTATTGTATCACAATCTAGTAGTTACATGTGGAAATTTGGTTCTAGGACATTTGATTTGAGCGCAATCCTCAAACTTAGGTCAAAAAAGCCATTTAAGCCTTTTCACAGTGAGATCTATGCGATATGGCCGAGAAATGTAATTTTGATGTTAACTCCCAAACCGCTGCGCAGAAGTCAACCAAACTTCACCCAATAGTGTATTGTATCACAATCTAGTAGTTACATTTGAAAATTTTGTTCTAGGACATTTTGTTTGAACGCAATCATCAAACTTAATTAAAAAAGTCATTTAAGCCTTTTCACAGTGAGATCTATGCGATATGGCCGAGAAATGTAATTTTGATGTTAACTCCCAAACCGCTGCGCAGAAGTCAACCAAACTTCACCCAATAGTGTATTGTATCACATTCTAGTAGTTACATTTGAAAATTTCGTTCTAGGACATTTGGTTTGAGCGCAATTATTAAACTTAGGTCAAAAAAGCCATTTAAGCCTTTTCACAGTGAGATCTATGCGATATGGCCGAGAAATGTAATTTTGATGTTAACTCCCAAACCGCTGCGCAGAAGTCAACCAAACTTCACCCAATAGTGTATTGTATCACAATCTAGTAGTTACATTTGAAAATTTTGTTCTAGGAAATTTTGTTTGAGCGCAATCATCAAACTTAATTAAAAAAGTCATTTAAGCCTTTTCACAGTGAGATCTATGCGATATGGCCGAGAAATGTAATTTTGATGTTAACTCCCAAACCGCTGCGCAGAAGTCAACCAAACTTCACCCAATAGTGTATTGTATCACAATCTAGTAGTTACATTTGGAAATTTGGTTCTTGGACATTTGATTTGAGCGCAATCCTCAAACTTAGGTCAAAAAAGCCATTTAAGCCTTTTCACAGTGAGATCTATGCGATATGGCCGAGAAATGTAATTTTGATGTTAACTCCCAAACCGCTGCGCAGAAGTCAACCAAACTTCACCCAATAGTGTATTGTATCACAATCTAGTAGTTACATTTGAAAATTTTGTTCTAGGAAATTTTGTTTGAGCGCAATCATCAAACTTAATTAAAAATGTCATTTAAGCCTTTTCACAGTGAGATCTATGCGATATGGCCGAGAAATGTAATTTTGATGTTAACTCCCAAACCGCTGCGCAGAAGTCAACCAAACTTCACCCATTAGTGTATTGTATCACAATCTAGTAGTTACATGTGAAAATTTGGTTCTAGGACATTTGATTTGAGCGCAATCCTCAAACTTAGGTCAAAAAAGCCATTTAAGCCTTTTCACAGTGAGATCTATGCGATATGGCCGAGAAATGTAATTTTGATGTTAACTCCCAAACCGCTGCGCAGAAGTCAACCAAACTTCACCCAATAGTGTATTGTATCACATTCTAGTAGTTACATTTGAAAATTTCGTTCTAGGACATTTGGTTTGAGCGCAATCATTAAACTTAGGTCAAAAAAGCCATTTAAGCCTTTTCACAGTGAGATCTATGCGATATGGCCGAGAAATGTAATTTTGATGTTAACTCCCAAACCGCTGCGCAGAAGTCAACTAAACTTCACCCAATAGTGTATTGTATCACATTCTAGTAGTTACATTTAAAAATTTCGTTCTAGGACATTTGGTTTGAGCGCAATCATTAAACTTAATTAAAAAAGTCATTTAAGCCTTTTCACAGTGAGATCTATGCGATATGGCCGAGAAATGTAATTTTGATGTTAACTCCCAAACCGCTGCGCAGAAGTCAACCAAACTTCACCCATTAGTGTATTGTATCACAATCTAGTAATTACATGTGGAAATTTGGTTCTAGGACATTTGATTTGAGCGCAATCCTCAAACTTAGGTCAAAAAAGCCATTTAAGCCTTTTCACAGTGAGATCTATGCGATATGGCCGAGAAATGTAATTTTGATGTTAACTCCCAAACCGCTGCGCAGAAGTCAACCAAACTTCACCCAATAGTGTATTGTATCACAATCTAGTAGTTACATTTGAAAATTTTGTTCTATGACATTTTGTTTGAACGCAATCATCAAACTTAATTAAAAAAGTCATTTAAGCCTTTTCACAGTGAGATCTATGCGATATGGCCGAGAAATGTAATTTTGATGTTAACTCCCAAACCGCTGCGCAGAAGTCAACCAAACTTCACCCATTAGTGTATTGTATCACAATCTAGTAGTTACATGTGGAAATTTGGTTATTGGACATTTGGTTTGAGCGCAATCATTAAACTTAGGTCAAAAAAGCCATTTAAGCCTTTTCACAGTGAGATCTATGCGATATGGCCGAGAAATGTAATTTTGATGTTAACTCCCAAACCGCTGCGCAGAAGTCAACCAAACTTCACCCAATAGTGTATTGTATCACAATCTAGTAGTTACATTTGAAAATTTTGTTCTAGGAAATTTTGTTTGAGCGCAATCATCAAACTTAATTAAAAAAGTCATTTAAGCCTTTTCACAGTGAGATCTATGCGATATGGCCGAGAAATGTAATTTTGATGTTAACTCCCAAACCTCTGCGCAGAAGTCAACCAAACTTCACCCATTAGTGTATTGTATCACAATCTAGTAGTTACATGTGGAAATTTGGTTCTAGGACATTTGATTTGAGCGCAATCCTCAAACTTAGGTCAAAAAAGCCATTTAAGCCTTTTCACAGTGAGATCTATGCGATATGGCCGAGAAATGTAATTTTGATGTTAACTCCCAAACCGCTGCGCAGAAGTCAACCAAACTTCATCCAATAGTGTATTGTATCACATTCTAGTAGTTACATTTGAAAATTTCGTTATAGGACATTTGGTTTGAGCGCAATCTTTAAACTTAGGTCAAAAAAGCCATTTAAGCCTTTTCACAGTGAGATCTATGCGATATGGCCGAGAAATGTAATTTTGATGTTAACTCCCAAACCGCTGCGCAGAAGTCAACCAAACTTCACCCAATAGTGTATTGTATCACAATCTAGTAGTTACATTTGAAAATTTTGTTCTAGGACATTTTGTTTGAACGCAATCATCAAACTTAATTAAAAAAGTCATTTAAGCCTTTTCACAGTGAGATCTATGCGATATGGCCGAAAAATGTAATTTTGATGTTAACTCCCAAACCGCTGCGCAGAAGTCAACCAAACTTCACCCAATAGTGTATTGTATCACAATCTAGTAGTTACATTTGGAAATTTGGTTCTTGGACATTTGATTTGAGCGCAATCCTCAAACTTAGGTCAAAAAAGCCATTTAAGCCTTTTCACAGTGAGATCTATGCGATATGGCCGAGAAATGTAATTTTGATGTTAATTCCCAAACCGCTGCGCAGAAGTCAACCAAACTTCACCCAATAGTGTATTGTATCACAATCTAGTAGTTACATTTGAAAATTTTGTTCTAGGACATTTTGTTTGAACGCAATCATCAAACTTAATTAAAAAAGTCATTTAAGCCTTTTCACAGTGAGATCTATGCGATATGGCCGAGAAATGTAATTTTGATGTTAACTCCCAAACCGCTGCGCAGAAGTCAACCAAACTTCACCCAATAGTGTATTTTATCATAATCTAGTAGTTACATTTGGAAATTTAGTTCTTGGACATTTGATTTGAGCGCAATCATTAAACTTAATTAAAAAAGTCATTTAAGCCTTTTCACAGTGAGATCTATGCGATATGGCCGAGAAATGTAATTTTGATGTTAACTCCCAAACCGCTGCGCAGAAGTCAACCAAACTTCACCCATTAGTGTATTGTATCACAATCTAGTAATTACATGTGGAAATTTGGTTCTAGGACATATGATTTGAGCGCAATCCTCAAACTTAGGTCAAAAAAGCCATTTAAGCCTTTTCACAGTGAGATCTATGCGATATGGCCGAGAAATGTAATTTTGATGTTAACTCCCAAACCGCTGCGCAGAAGTCAACCAAACTTCACCCAATAGTGTATTGTATCACATTCTAGTAGTTACATTTGAAAATTTCGTTATAGGACATTTGGTTTGAGCGCAATCTTTAAACTTAGGTCAAAAAAGCCATTTAAGCCTTTTCACAGTGAGATCTATGCGATATGGCCGAGAAATGTAATTTTGATGTTAACTCCCAAACCGCTGCGCAGAAGTCAACCAAACTTCACCCAATAGTGTATTGTATCACAATCTAGTAGTTACATTTGAAAATTTTGTTCTATGACATTTTGTTTGAACGCAATCATCAAACTTAATTAAAAAAGTCATTTAAGCCTTTTCACAGTGAGATCTATGCGATATGGCCGAGAAATGTAATTTTGATGTTAACTCCCAAACCGCTGCGCAGAAGTCAACCAAACTTCACCCATTAGTGTATTGTATCACAATCTAGTAGTTATATGTGGAAATTTGGTTATTGGAAATTTGGTTTGAGCGCAATCATTAAACTTAGGTCAAAAAAGCCATTTAAGCCTTTTCACAGTGAGATCTATACGATATGGCCGAGAAATGTAATTTTGATGTTAACTCCCAAACCTCTGCGCAGAAGTCAACCAAACTTCACCCATTAGTGTATTGTATCACAATCTAGTAGTTACATGTGGAAATTTGGTTCTAGGACATTTGATTTGAGCGCAGTCCTCAAACTTAGGTCAAAAAAGCCGTTTAAGCCTTTTCACAGTGAGATCTATGCGATATGGCCGAGAAATGTAATTTTGATGTTAACTCCCAAACCGCTGCGCAGAAGTCAACCAAACTTCACCCAATAGTGTATTGTATCACATTCTAGTAGTTACATTTGAAAATTTCGTTCTAGGACATTTGGTTTGAGCGCAATCTTTAAACTTAGGTCAAAAAAGCCATTTAAGCCTTTTCACAGTGAGATCTATGCGATATGGCCGAGAAATGTAATTTTGATGTTAATTCCCAAACCGCTGCGCAGAAGTCAACCAAACTTCACCCAATAGTGTATTGTATCACAATCTAGTAGTTACATTTGAAAATTTTGTTCTAGGACATTTTGTTTGAACGCAATCATCAAACTTAATTAAAAAAGTCATTTAAGCCTTTTCACAGTGAGATCTATGCGATATGGCCGAGAAATGTAATTTTGATGTTAACTCCCAAACCGCTGCGCAGAAGTCAACCAAACTTCACCCAATAGTGTATTTTATCACAATCTAGTAGTTACATTTGGAAATTTAGTTCTTGGACATTTGATTTGAGCGCAATCATTAAACTTAATTAAAAAAGTCATTTAAGCCTTTTCACAGTGAGATCTATGCGATATGGCCGAGAAATGTAATTTTGATGTTAACTCCCAAACCGCTGCGCAGAAGTCAACCAAACTTCACCCAATAGTGTATTGTATCACAATCTAGTAGTTACATTTGGAAATTTGGTTCTTGGACATTTGATTTGAGCGCAATCCTCAAACTTAGGTCAAAAAAGCCATTTAAGCCTTTTCACAGTGAGATCAATGCGATATGGCCGAGAAATGTAATTTTGATGTTAACTCCCAAACCGCTGCGCAGAAGTCAACCAAACTTCACCCAATAGTGTATTGTATCACAATCTAGTAGTTACATTTGAAAATTTTGTTCTAGGACATTTTGTTTGAACGCAATCATCAAACTTAATTAAAAAAGTCATTTAAGCCTTTTCACAGTGAGATCTATGCGATATGGCCGAGAAATGTAATTTTGATTTTAACTCCCAAACCGCTGCGCAGAAGTCAACCAAACTTCACCCAATAGTGTATTTTATCACAATCTAGTAGTTACATTTGGAAATTTAGTTCTTGGACATTTGATTTGAGCGCAATCATTAAACTTAATTAAAAAAGTCATTTAAGCCTTTTCACAGTGAGATCTATGCGATATGGCCGAGAAATGTAATTTTGATGTTAACTCCCAAACCGCTGCGCAGAAGTCAACCAAACTTCACCCATTAGTGTATTGTATCACAATCTAGTAATTACATGTGGAAATTTGGTTCTAGGACATATGATTTGAGCGCAATCCTCAAACTTAGGTCAAAAAAGCCATTTAAGCCTTTTCACAGTGAGATCTATGCGATATGGCCGAGAAATGTAATTTTGATGTTAACTCCCAAACCGCTGCGCAGAAGTCAACCAAACTTCACCCAATAGTGTATTGTATCACAATCTAGTAGTTACATTTGAAAATTTTGTTCTATGACATTTTGTTTGAACGCAATCATCAAACTTAATTAAAAAAGTCATTTAAGCCTTTTCACAGTGAGATCTATGCGATATGGCCGAGAAATGTAATTTTGATGTTAACTCCCAAACCGCTGCGCAGAAGTCAACCAAACTTCACCCATTAGTGTATTGTATCACAATCTAGTAGTTATATGTGGAAATTTGGTTATTGGAAATTTGGTTTGAGCGCAATCATTAAACTTAGGTCAAAAAAGCCATTTAAGCCTTTTCACAGTGAGATCTATACGATATGGCCGAGAAATGTAATTTTGATGTTAACTCCCAAACCTCTGCGCAGAAGTCAACCAAACTTCACCCATTAGTGTATTGTATCACAATCTAGTAGTTACATGTGGAAATTTGGTTCTAGGACATTTGATTTGAGCGCAATCCTCAAACTTAGGTCAAAAAAGCCATTTAAGCCTTTTCACAGTGAGATCTATGCGATATGGCCGAGAAATGTAATTTTGATGTTAACTCCCAAACCTCTGCGCAGAAGTCAACCAAACTTCACCCATTAGTGTATTGTATCACATTCTAGTAGTTACATTTGAAAATTTCGTTCTAGGACATTTGGTTTGAGCGCAATCTTTAAACTTAATTAAAAAAGTCATTTAAGCCTTTTCACAGTGAGATCTATGCGATATGGCCGAGAAATGTAATTTTGATGTTAACTCCCAAACCGCTGCGCAGAAGTCAACCAAACTTCACCCAATAGTGTATTGTATCACAATCTAGTAGTTACATTTGAAAATTTTGTTCTAGGACATTTTGTTTGAACGCAATCATCAAACTTAATTAAAAAAGTCATTTAAGCCTTTTCACAGTGAGATCTATGCGATATGGCCGAGAAATGTAATTTTGATGTTAACTCCCAAACCGCTGCGCAGAAGTCAACCAAACTTCACCCAATAGTGTATTGTATCACAATCTAGTAGTTACATTTGGAAATTTGGTTCTTGGACATTTGATTTGAGCGCAATCCTCAAACTTAGGTCAAAAAAGCCATTTAAGCCTTTTCACAGTGAGATCTATGCGATATGGCCGAGAAATGTAATTTTGATGTTAACTCCCAAACCGCTGCGCAGAAGTCAACCAAACTTCACCCAATAGTGTATTGTATCACAATCTAGTAGTTACATTTGAAAATTTTGTTCTAGGACATTTTGTTTGAACGCAATCATCAAACTTAATTAAAAAAGTCATTTAAGCCTTTTCACAGTGAGATCTATGCGATATGGCCGAGAAATGTAATTTTGATGTTAACTCCCAAACCGCTGCGCAGAAGTCAACCAAACTTCACCCAATAGTGTATTTTATCACAATCTAGTAGTTACATTTGGAAATTTAGTTCTTGGACATTTGATTTGAGCGCAATCATTAAACTTAATTAAAAAAGTCATTTAAGCCTTTTCACAGTGAGATCTATGCGATATGGCCGAGAAATGTAATTTTGATGTTAACTCCCAAACCGCTGCGCAGAAGTCAACCAAACTTCACCCATTAGTGTATTGTATCACAATCTAGTAATTACATGTGGAAATTTGGTTCTAGGACATATGATTTGAGCGCAATCCTCAAACTTAGGTCAAAAAAGCCATTTAAGCCTTTTCACAGTGAGATCTATGCGATATGGCCGAGAAATGTAATTTTGATGTTAACTCCCAAACCGCTGCGCAGAAGTCAACCAAACTTCACCCAATAGTGTATTGTATCACAATCTAGTAGTTACATTTGGAAATTTGGTTCTTGGACATTTGATTTGAGCGCAATCCTCAAACTTAGGTCAAAAAAGCCATTTAAGCCTTTTCACAGTGAGATCTATGCGATATGGCCGAGAAATGTAATTTTGATGTTAACTCCCAAACCGCTGCGCAGAAGTCAACCAAACTTCACCCAATAGTGTATTGTATCACAATCTAGTAGTTACATTTGAAAATTTTGTTCTAGGAAATTTTGTTTGAGCGCAATCATCAAACTTAATTAAAAATGTCATTTAAGCCTTTTCACAGTGAGATCTATGCGATATGGCCGAGAAATGTAATTTTGATGTTAACTCCCAAACCGCTGCGCAGAAGTCAACCAAACTTCACCCATTAGTGTATTGTATCACAATCTAGTAGTTACATGTGAAAATTTGGTTCTAGGACATTTGATTTGAGCGCAATCATTAAACTTAGGTCAAAAAAGCCATTTAAGCCTTTTCACAGTGAGATCTATGCGATATGGCCGAGAAATGTAATTTTGATGTTAACTCCCAAACCGCTGCGCAGAAGTCAACCAAACTTCACCCATTAGTGTATTGTATCACAATCTAGTAATTACATGTGGAAATTTGGTTCTAGGACATTTGATTTGAGCGCAATCCTCAAACTTAGGTCAAAAAAGCCATTTAAGCCTTTTCACAGTGAGATCTATGCGATATGGCCGAGAAATGTAATTTTGATGTTAACTCCCAAACCGCTGCGCAGAAGTCAACCAAACTTCACCCAATAGTGTATTGTATCACAATCTAGTAGTTACATTTGAAAATTTTGTTCTATGACATTTTGTTTGAACGCAATCATCAAACTTAATTAAAAAAGTCATTTAAGCCTTTTCACAGTGAGATCTATGCGATATGGCCGAGAAATGTAATTTTGATGTTAACTCCCAAACCGCTGCGCAGAAGTCAACCAAACTTCACCCATTAGTGTATTGTATCACAATCTAGTAGTTACATGTGGAAATTTGGTTATTGGACATTTGGTTTGAGTGCAATCATTAAACTTAGGTCAAAAAAGCCATTTAAGCCTTTTCACAGTGAGATCTATGCGATATGGCCGAGAAATGTAATTTTGATGTTAACTCCCAAACCGCTGCGCAGAAGTCAACCAAACTTCACCCAATAGTGTATTGTATCACAATCTAGTAGTTACATTTGAAAATTTTGTTCTAGGAAATTTTGTTTGAGCGCAATCATCAAACTTAATTAAAAAAGTCATTTAAGCCTTTTCACAGTGAGATCTATGCGATATGGCCGAGAAATGTAATTTTGATGTTAACTCCCAAACCGCTGCGCAGAAATCAACCAAACTTCACCCATTAGTGTATTGTATCACAATCTAGTAGTTACATGTGAAAATTTGGTTCTAGGACATTTGATTTGAGCGCAATCCTCAAACTTAGGTCAAAAAAGCCATTTAAGCCTTTTCACAGTGAGATCTATGCGATATGGCCGAGAAATGTAATTTTGATGTTAACTCCCAAACCGCTGCGCAGAAGTCAACCAAACTTCACCCATTAGTGTATTGTATCACAATCTAGTAATTACATGTGGAAATTTGGTTCTAGGACATTTGATTTGAGCGCAATCCTCAAACTTAGGTCAAAAAAGCCATTTAAGCCTTTTCACAGTGAGATCTATGCGATATGGCCGAGAAATGTAATTTTGATGTTAACTCCCAAACCGCTGCGCAGAAGTCAACCAAACTTCACCCATTAGTGTATTGTATCACAATCTAGTAGTTACATGTGAAAATTTGGTTCTAGGACATTTGATTTGAGCGCAATCCTCAAACTTAGGTCAAAAAAGCCATTTAAGCCTTTTCACAGTGAGATCTATGCGATATGGCCGAGAAATGTAATTTTGATGTTAACTCCCAAACCGCTGCGCAGAAGTCAACCAAACTTCACCCAATAGTGTATTGTATCACATTCTAGTAGTTACATTTGAAAATTTCGTTCTAGGACATTTGGTTTGAGCGCAATCATTAAACTTAGGTCAAAAAAGCCATTTAAGCCTTTTCACAGTGAGAACTATGCGATATGGCCGAGAAATGTAATTTTGATGTTAACTCCCAAACCGCTGCGCAGAAGTCAACCAAACTTCACCCAATAGTGTATTGTATCACATTCTAGTAGTTACATTTGAAAATTTCGTTCTAGGACATTTGGTTTGAGCGCAATCATTAAACTTAATTAAAAAAGTCATTTAAGCCTTTTCACAGTGAGATCTATGCGATATGGCCGAGAAATGTAATTTTGATGTTAACTCCCAAACCGCTGCGCAGAAGTCAACCAAACTTCACCCATTAGTGTATTGTATCACAATCTAGTAGTTACATGTGGAAATTTGGTTCTAGGACATTTGATTTGAGCGCAATCCTCAAACTTAGGTCAAAAAAGCCATTTAAGCCTTTTCACAGTGAGATCTATGCGATATGGCCGAGAAATGTAATTTTGATGTTAACTCCCAAACCGCTGCGCAGAAGTCAACCAAACTTCACCCATTAGTGTATTGTATCACAATCTAGTAGTTACATGTGGAAATTTGGTTATTGGACATTTGGTTTGAGCGCATTCATTAAACTTAGGTCAAAAAAGCCATTTAAGCCTTTTCACAGTGAGATCTATGCGATATGGCCGAGAAATGTAATTTTGATGTTAACTCCCAAACCGCTGCGCAGAAGTCAACCAAACTTCACCCATTAGTGTATTGTATCACAATCTAGTAGTTACATGTGGAAATTTGGTTCTAGGACATTTGATTTGAGCGCAATCCTCAAACTTAGGTCAAAAAAGCCATTTAAGCCTTTTCACAGTGAGATCTATGCGATATGGCCGAGAAATGTAATTTTGATGTTAACTCCCAAACCGCTGCGCAGAAGTCAACCAAACTTCACCCAATAGTGTATTGTATCACAATCTAGTAGTTACATTTGAAAATTTTGTTCTATGACATTTTGTTTGAACGCAATCATCAAACTTAATTAAAAAAGTCATTTAAGCCTTTTCACAGTGAGATCTATGCGATATGGCCGAGAAATGTAATTTTGATGTTAACTCCCAAACCTCTGCGCAGAAGTCAACCAAACTTCACCCATTAGTGTATTGTATCACAATCTAGTAGTTACATGTGGAAATTTGGTTATAGGACATTTGATTTTAGCGCAATCCTCAAACTTAGGTCAAAAAAGCCATTTAAGCCTTTTCACAGTGAGATCTATGCGATATGGCCGAGAAATGTAATTTTGATGTTAACTCCCAAACCGCTGCGCAGAAGTCAACCAAACTTCACCCAATAGTGTATTGTATCACATTCTAGTAGTTACATTTGAAAATTTCGTTCTAGGACATTTGGTTTGAGCGCAATCTTTAAACTTAGGTCAAAAAAGCCATTTAAGCCTTTTCACAGTGAGATCTATGCGATATGGCCGAGAAATGTAATTTTGATGTTAACTCCCAAACCGCTGCGCAGAAGTCAACCAAACTTCACCCAATAGTGTATTGTATCACAATCTAGTAGTTACATTTGAAAATTTTGTTCTAGGACATTTTGTTTGAACGCAATCATCAAACTTAATTAAAAAAGTCATTTAAGCCTTTTCACAGTGAGATCTATGCGATATGGCCGAGAAATGTAATTTTGATGTTAACTCCCAAACCGCTGCGCAGAAGTCAACCAAACTTCACCCAATAGTGTATTGTATCACAATCTAGTAGTTACATTTGGAAATTTGGTTCTTGGACATTTGATTTGAGCGCAATCCTCAAACTTAGGTCAAAAAAGCCATTTAAGCCTTTTCACAGTGAGATCTATGCGATATGGCCGAGAAATGTAATTTTGATGTTAACTCCCAAACCGCTGCGCAGAAGTCAACCAAACTTCACCCAATAGTGTATTGTATCACAATTTAGTAGTTACATTTGAAAATTTTGTTCTAGGACATTTTGTTTGAACGCAATCATCAAACTTTATTAAAAAAGTCATTTAAGCCTTTTCACAGTGAGATCTATGCGATATGGCCGAGAAATGTAATTTTGATGTTAACTCCCAAACCGCTGCGCAGAAGTCAACCAAACTTCACCCAATAGTGTATTTTATCACAATCTAGTAGTTACATTTGGAAATTTAGTTCTTGGACATTTGATTTGAGCGCAATCATTAAACTTAATTAAAAAAGTCATTTAAGCCTTTTCACAGTGAGATCTATGCGATATGGCCGAGAAATGTAATTTTGATGTTAACTCCCAAACCGCTGCGCAGAAGTCAACCAAACTTCACCCAATAGTGTATTGTATCACAATCTAGTAATTACATGTGGAAATTTGGTTCTAGGACATATGATTTGAGCGCAATCCTCAAACTTAGGTCAAAAAAGCCATTTAAGCCTTTTCACAGTGAGATCTATGCGATATGGCCGAGAAATGTAATTTTGATGTTAACTCCCAAACCGCTGCGCAGAAGTCAACCAAACTTCACCCAATAGTGTATTGTATCACAATCTAGTAGTTACATTTGGAAATTTGGTTCTTGGACATTTGATTTGAGCGCAATCCTCAAACTTAGGTCAAAAAAGCCATTTAAGCCTTTTCACAGTGAGATCTATGCGATATGGCCGAGAAATGTAATTTTGATGTTAACTCCCAAACCGCTGCGCAGAAGTCAACCAAACTTCACCCAATAGTGTATTGTATCACAATCTAGTAGTTACATTTGAAAATTTTGTTCTAGGAAATTTTGTTTGAGCGCAATCATCAAACTTAATTAAAAATGTCATTTAAGCCTTTTCACAGTGAGATCTATGCGATATGGCCGAGAAATGTAATTTTGATGTTAACTCCCAAACCGCTGCGCAGAAGTCAACCAAACTTCACCCATTAGTGTATTGTATCACAATCTAGTAGGTACATGTGAAAATTTGGTTCTAGGACATTTGATTTGAGCGCAATCCTCAAACTTAGGTCAAAAAAGCCATTTAAGCCTTTTCACAGTGAGATCTATGCGATATGGCCGAGAAATGTAATTTTGATGTTAACTCCCAAACCGCTGCGCAGAAGTCAACCAAACTTCACCCAATAGTGTATTGTATCACATTCTAGTAGTTACATTTGAAAATTTCGTTCTAGGACATTTGGTTTGAGCGCAATCATTAAACTTAGGTCAAAAAAGCCATTTAAGCCTTTTCACAGTGAGATCTATGCGATATGGCCGAGAAATGTAATTTTGATGTTAACTCCCAAACCGCTGCGCAGAAGTCAACTAAACTTCACCCAATAGTGTATTGTATCACATTCTAGTTACATTTGAAAATTTCGTTCTAGGACATTTGGTTTGAGCGCAATCATTAAACTTAATTAAAAAAGTCATTTAAGCCTTTTCACAGTGAGATCTATGCGATATGGCCGAGAAATGTAATTTTGATGTTAACTCCCAAACCGCTGCGCAGAAGTCAACCAAACTTCACCCATTAGTGTATTGTATCACAATCTAGTAATTACATGTGGAAATTTGGTTCTAGGACATTTGATTTGAGCGCAATCCTCAAACTTAGGTCAAAAAAGCCATTTAAGCCTTTTCACAGTGAGATCTATGCGATATGGCCGAGAAATGTAATTTTGATGTTAACTCCCAAACCGCTGCGCAGAAGTCAACCAAACTTCACCCAATAGTGTATTGTATCACAATCTAGTAGTTACATTTGAAAATTTTGTTCTATGACATTTTGTTTGAACGCAATCATCAAACTTAATTAAAAAAGTCATTTAAGCCTTTTCACAGTGAGATCTATGCGATATGGCCGAGAAATGTAATTTTGATGTTAACTCCCAAACCGCTGCGCAGAAGTCAACCAAACTTCACCCATTAGTGTATTGTATCACAATCTAGTAGTTACATGTGGAAATTTGGTTATTGGACATTTGGTTTGAGTGCAATCATTAAACTTAGGTCAAAAAAGCCATTTAAGCCTTTTCACAGTGAGATCTATGCGATATGGCCGAGAAATGTAATTTTGATGTTAACTCCCAAACCGCTGCGCAGAAGTCAACCAAACTTCACCCAATAGTGTATTGTATCACAATCTAGTAGTTACATTTGAAAATTTTGTTCTAGGAAATTTTGTTTGAGCGCAATCATCAAACTTAATTAAAAAAGTCATTTAAGCCTTTTCACAGTGAGATCTATGCGATATGGCCGAGAAATGTAATTTTGATGTTAACTCCCAAACCGCTGCGCAGAAATCAACCAAACTTCACCCATTAGTGTATTGTATCACAATCTAGTAGTTACATGTGAAAATTTGGTTCTAGGACATTTGATTTGAGCGCAATCCTCAAACTTAGGTCAAAAAAGCCATTTAAGCCTTTTCACAGTGAGATCTATGCGATATGGCCGAGAAATGTAATTTTGATGTTAACTCCCAAACCGCTGCGCAGAAGTCAACCAAACTTCACCCAATAGTGTATTGTATCACATTCTAGTAGTTACATTTGAAAATTTCGTTCTAGGACATTTGGTTTGAGCGCAATCATTAAACTTAGGTCAAAAAAGCCATTTAAGCCTTTTCACAGTGAGAACTATGCGATATGGCCGAGAAATGTAATTTTGATGTTAACTCCCAAACCGCTGCGCAGAAGTCAACCAAACTTCACCCAATAGTGTATTGTATCACATTCTAGTAGTTACATTTGAAAATTTCGTTCTAGGACATTTGGTTTGAGCGCAATCATTAAACTTAATTAAAAAAGTCATTTAAGCCTTTTCACAGTGAGATCTATGCGATATGGCCGAGAAATGTAATTTTGATGTTAACTCCCAAACCGCTGCGCAGAAGTCAACCAAACTTCACCCATTAGTGTATTGTATCACAATCTAGTAGTTACATGTGGAAATTTGGTTCTAGGACATTTGATTTGAGCGCAATCCTCAAACTTAGGTCAAAAAAGCCATTTAAGCCTTTTCACAGTGAGATCTATGCGATATGGCCGAGAAATGTAATTTTGATGTTAACTCCCAAACCGCTGCGCAGAAGTCAACCAAACTTCACCCATTAGTGTATTGTATCACAATCTAGTAGTTACATGTGGAAATTTGGTTATTGGACATTTGGTTTGAGCGCATTCATTAAACTTAGGTCAAAAAAGCCATTTAAGCCTTTTCACAGTGAGATCTATGCGATATGGCCGAGAAATGTAATTTTGATGTTAACTCCCAAACCGCTGCGCAGAAGTCAACCAAACTTCACCCATTAGTGTATTGTATCACAATCTAGTAGTTACATGTGGAAATTTGTTTCTAGGACATTTGATTTGAGCGCAATCCTCAAACTTAGGTCAAAAAAGCCATTTAAGCCTTTTCACAGTGAGATCTATGCGATATGGCCGAGAAATGTAATTTTGATGTTAACTCCCAAACCGCTGCGCAGAAGTCAACCAAACTTCACCCAATAGTGTATTGTATCACAATCTAGTAGTTACATTTGAAAATTTTGTTCTATGACATTTTGTTTGAACGCAATCATCAAACTTAATTAAAAAAGTCATTTAAGCCTTTTCACAGTGAGATCTATGCGATATGGCCGAGAAATGTAATTTTGATGTTAACTCCCAAACCTCTGCGCAGAAGTCAACCAAACTTCACCCATTAGTGTATTGTATCACAATCTAGTAGTTACATGTGGAAATTTGGTTATAGGACATTTGATTTTAGCGCAATCCTCAAACTTAGGTCAAAAAAGCCATTTAAGCCTTTTCACAGTGAGATCTATGCGATATGGCCGAGAAATGTAATTTTGATGTTAACTCCCAAACCGCTGCGCAGAAGTCAACCAAACTTCACCCAATAGTGTATTGTATCACATTCTAGTAGTTACATTTGAAAATTTCGTTCTAGGACATTTGGTTTGAGCGCAATCTTTAAACTTAGGTCAAAAAAGCCATTTAAGCCTTTTCACAGTGAGATCTATGCGATATGGCCGAGAAATGTAATTTTGATGTTAACTCCCAAACCGCTGCGCAGAAGTCAACCAAACTTCACCCAATAGTGTATTGTATCACAATCTAGTAGTTACATTTGAAAATTTTGTTCTAGGACATTTTGTTTGAACGCAATCATCAAACTTAATTAAAAAAGTCATTTAAGCCTTTTCACAGTGAGATCTATGCGATATGGCCGAGAAATGTAATTTTGATGTTAACTCCCAAACCGCTGCGCAGAAGTCAACCAAACTTCACCCAATAGTGTATTGTATCACAATCTAGTAGTTACATTTGGAAATTTGGTTCTTGGACATTTGATTTGAGCGCAATCCTCAAACTTAGGTCAAAAAAGCCATTTAAGCCTTTTCACAGTGAGATCTATGCGATATGGCCGAGAAATGTAATTTTGATGTTAACTCCCAAACCGCTGCGCAGAAGTCAACCAAACTTCACCCAATAGTGTATTGTATCACAATTTAGTAGTTACATTTGAAAATTTTGTTCTAGGACATTTTGTTTGAACGCAATCATCAAACTTTATTAAAAAAGTCATTTAAGCCTTTTCACAGTGAGATCTATGCGATATGGCCGAGAAATGTAATTTTGATGTTAACTCCCAAACCGCTGCGCAGAAGTCAACCAAACTTCACCCAATAGTGTATTTTATCACAATCTAGTAGTTACATTTGGAAATTTAGTTCTTGGACATTTGATTTGAGCGCAATCATTAAACTTAATTAAAAAAGTCATTTAAGCCTTTTCACAGTGAGATCTATGCGATATGGCCGAGAAATGTAATTTTGATGTTAACTCCCAAACCGCTGCGCAGAAGTCAACCAAACTTCACCCAATAGTGTATTGTATCACAATCTAGTAATTACATGTGGAAATTTGGTTCTAGGACATATGATTTGAGCGCAATCCTCAAACTTAGGTCAAAAAAGCCATTTAAGCCTTTTCACAGTGAGATCTATGCGATATGGCCGAGAAATGTAATTTTGATGTTAACTCCCAAACCGCTGCGCAGAAGTCAACCAAACTTCACCCAATAGTGTATTGTATCACAATCTAGTAGTTACATTTGGAAATTTGGTTCTTGGACATTTGATTTGAGCGCAATCCTCAAACTTAGGTCAAAAAAGCCATTTAAGCCTTTTCACAGTGAGATCTATGCGATATGGCCGAGAAATGTAATTTTGATGTTAACTCCCAAACCGCTGCGCAGAAGTCAACCAAACTTCACCCAATAGTGTATTGTATCACAATCTAGTAGTTACATTTGAAAATTTTGTTCTAGGAAATTTTGTTTGAGCGCAATCATCAAACTTAATTAAAAATGTCATTTAAGCCTTTTCACAGTGAGATCTATGCGATATGGCCGAGAAATGTAATTTTGATGTTAACTCCCAAACCGCTGCGCAGAAGTCAACCAAACTTCACCCATTAGTGTATTGTATCACAATCTAGTAGGTACATGTGAAAATTTGGTTCTAGGACATTTGATTTGAGCGCAATCCTCAAACTTAGGTCAAAAAAGCCATTTAAGCCTTTTCACAGTGAGATCTATGCGATATGGCCGAGAAATGTAATTTTGATGTTAACTCCCAAACCGCTGCGCAGAAGTCAACCAAACTTCACCCAATAGTGTATTGTATCACATTCTAGTAGTTACATTTGAAAATTTCGTTCTAGAACATTTGGTTTGAGCGCAATCATTAAACTTAGGTCAATAAAGCCATTTAAGCCTTTTCACAGTGAGATCTATGCGATATGGCCGAGAAATGTAATTTTGATGTTAACTCCCAAACCGCTGCGCAGAAGTCAACTAAACTTCACCCAATAGTGTATTGTATCACATTCTAGTAGTTACATTTGAAAATTTCGTTCTAGGACATTTGGTTTGAGCGCAATCATTAAACTTAATTAAAAAAGTCATTTAAGCCTTTTCACAGTGAGATCTATGCGATATGGCCGAGAAATGTAATTTTGATGTTAACTCCCAAACCGCTGCGCAGAAGTCAACCAAACTTCACCCATTAGTGTATTGTATCACAATCTAGTAATTACATGTGGAAATTTGGTTCTAGGACATTTGATTTGAGCGCAATCCTCAAACTTAGGTCAAAAAAGCCATTTAAGCCTTTTCACAGTGAGATCTATGCGATATGGCCGAGAAATGTAATTTTGATGTTAACTCCCAAACCGCTGCGCAGAAGTCAAACAAACTTCACCCAATAGTGTATTGTATCACAATCTAGTAGTTACATTTGAAAATTTTGTTCTATGACATTTTGTTTGAACGCAATCATCAAACTTAATTAAAAAAGTCATTTAAGCCTTTTCACAGTGAGATCTATGCGATATGGCCGAGAAATGTAATTTTGATGTTAACTCCCAAACCGCTGCGCAGAAGTCAACCAAACTTCACCCATTAGTGTATTGTATCACAATCTAGTAGTTACATGTGGAAATTTGGTTATTGGACATTTGGTTTGAGCGCAATCATTAAACTTAGGTCAAAAAAGCCATTTAAGCCTTTTCACAGTGAGATCTATGCGATATGGCCGAGAAATGTAATTTTGATGTTAACTCCCAAACCGCTGCGCAGAAGTCAACCAAACTTCACCCAATAGTGTATTGTATCACAATCTAGTAGTTACATTTGAAAATTTTGTTCTAGGAAATTTTGTTTGAGCGCAATCATCAAACTTAATTAAAAAAGTCATTTAAGCCTTTTCACAGTGAGATCTATGCGATATGGCCGAGAAATGTAATTTTGATGTTAACTCCCAAACCTCTGCGCAGAAGTCAACCAAACTTCACCCATTAGTGTATTGTATCACAATCTAGTAGTTACATGTGGAAATTTGGTTCTAGGACATTTGATTTGAGCGCAATCCTCAAACTTAGGTCAAAAAAGCCATTTAAGCCTTTTCACAGTGAGATCTATGCGATATGGCCGAGAAATGTAATTTTGATGTTAACTCCCAAACCGCTGCGCAGAAGTCAACCAAACTTCACCCAATAGTGTATTGTATCACATTCTAGTAGTTACATTTGAAAATTTCGTTATAGGACATTTGGTTTGAGCGCAATCTTTAAACTTAGGTCAAAAAAGCCATTTAAGCCTTTTCACAGTGAGATCTATGCGATATGGCCGAGAAATGTAATTTTGATGTTAACTCCCAAACCGCTGCGCAGAAGTCAACCAAACTTCACCCAATAGTGTATTGTATCACAATCTAGTAGTTACATTTGAAAATTTTGTTCTAGGACATTTTGTTTGAACGCAATCATCAAACTTAATTAAAAAAGTCATTTAAGCCTTTTCACAGTGAGATCTATGCGATATGGCCGAGAAATGTAATTTTGATGTTAACTCCCAAACCGCTGCGCAGAAGTCAACCAAACTTCACCCAATAGTGTATTGTATCACAATCTAGTAGTTACATTTGGAAATTTGGTTCTTGGACATTTGATTTGAGCGCAATCCTCAAACTTAGGTCAAAAAAGCCATTTAAGCCTTTTCACAGTGAGATCTATGCGATATGGCCGAGAAATGTAATTTTGATGTTAACTCCCAAACCGCTGCGCAGAAGTCAACCAAACTTCACCCAATAGTGTATTGTATCACAATCTAGTAGTTACATTTGAAAATTTTGTTCTAGGACATTTTGTTTGAACGCAATCATCAAACTTAATTAAAAAAGTCATTTAAGCCTTTTCACAGTGAGATCTATGCGATATGGCCGAGAAATGTAATTTTGATGTTAACTCCCAAACCGCTGCGCAGAAGTCAACCAAACTTCACCCAATAGTGTATTTTATCACAATCTAGTAGTTACATTTGGAAATTTAGTTCTTGGACATTTGATTTGAGCGCAATCATTAAACTTAATTAAAAAAGTCATTTAAGCCTTTTCACAGTGAGATCTATGCGATATGGCCGAGAAATGTAATTTTGATGTTAACTCCCAAACCGCTGCGCAGAAGTCAACCAAACTTAACCCATTAGTGTATTGTATCACAATCTAGTAATTACATGTGGAAATTTGGTTCTAGGACATATGATTTGAGCGCAATCCTCAAACTTAGGTCAAAAAAGCCATTTAAGCCTTTTCACAGTGAGATCTATGCGATATGGCCGAGAAATGTAATTTTGATGTTAACTCCCAAACCGCTGCGCAGAAGTCAACCAAACTTCACCCAATAGTGTATTGTATCACAATCTAGTAGTTACATTTGAAAATTTTGTTCTATGACATTTTGTTTGAACGCAATCATCAAACTTAATTAAAAAAGTCATTTCAGCCTTTTCACAGTGAGATCTATGCGATATGGCCGAGAAATGTAATTTTGATGTTAACTCCCAAACCGCTGCGCAGAAGTCAACCAAACTTCACCCATTAGTGTATTGTATCACAATCTAGTAGTTACATGTAGAAATTTGGTTATTGGACATTTGGTTTGAGCGCAATCATTAAACTTAGGTCAAAAAAGCCATTTAAGCCTTTTCATAGTGAGATCTATGCGATATGGCCGAGAAATGTAATTTTGATGTTAACTCCCAAACCGCTGCGCAGAAGTCAACCAAACTTCACCCAATAGTGTATTGTATCACAATCTAGTAGTTACATTTGAAAATTTTGTTCTAGGAAATTTTGTTTGAGCGCAATCATCAAACTTAATTAAAAAAGTCATTTAAGCCTTTTCACAGTGAGATCTATACGATATGGCCGAGAAATGTAATTTTGATGTTAACTCCCAAACCTCTGCGCAGAAGTCAACCAAACTTCACCCATTAGTGTATTGTATCACAATCTAGTAGTTACATGTGGAAATTTGGTTCTAGGACATTTGATTTGAGCGCAATCCTCAAACTTAGGTCAAAAAAGCCATTTAAGCCTTTTCACAGTGAGATCTATGCGATATGGCCGAGAAATGTAATTTTGATGTTAACTCCCAAACCGCTGCGCAGAAGTCAACCAAACTTCACCCAATAGTGTATTGTATCACAATCTAGTAGTTACATTTGAAAATTTTGTTCTAGGACATTTTGTTTGAACGCAATCATCAAACTTAATTAAAAAAGTCATTTAAGCCTTTTCACAGTGAGATCTATGCGATATGGCCGAGAAATGTAATTTTGATGTTAACTCCCAAACCGCTGCGCAGAAGTCAACCAAACTTCACCCAATAGTGTATTGTATCACATTCTAGTAGTTACATTTGAAAATTTCGTTCTAGGACATTTGGTTTGAGCGCAATTATTAAACTTAGGTCAAAAAAGCCATTTAAGCCTTTTCACAGTGAGATCTATGCGATATGGCCGAGAAATGTAATTTTGATGTTAACTCCCAAACCGCTGCGCAGAAGTCAACCAAACTTCACCCAATAGTGTATTGTATCACAATCTAGTAGTTACATTTGAAAATTTTGTTCTAGGAAATTTTGTTTGAGCGCAATCATCAAACTTAATTAAAAAAGTCATTTAAGCCTTTTCACAGTGAGATCTATGCGATATGGCCGAGAAATGTAATTTTGATGTTAACTCCCAAACCGCTGCGCAGAAGTCAACCAAACTTCACCCAATAGTGTATTGTATCACAATCTAGTAGTTACATTTGGAAATTTGGTTCTTGGACATTTGATTTGAGCGCAATCCTCAAACTTAGGTCAAAAAAGCCATTTAAGCCTTTTCACAGTGAGATCTATGCGATATGGCCGAGAAATGTAATTTTGATGTTAACTCCCAAACCGCTGCGCAGAAGTCAACCAAACTTCACCCAATAGTGTATTGTATCACAATCTAGTAGTTACATTTGAAAATTTTGTTCTAGGAAATTTTGTTTGAGCGCAATCATCAAACTTAATTAAAAATGTCATTTAAGCCTTTTCACAGTGAGATCTATGCGATATGGCCGAGAAATGTAATTTTGATGTTAACTCCCAAACCGCTGCGCAGAAGTCAACCAAACTTCACCCATTAGTGTATTGTATCACAATCTAGTAGTTACATGTGAAAATTTGGTTCTAGGACATTTGATTTGAGCGCAATCCTCAAACTTAGGTCAAAAAAGCCATTTAAGCCTTTTCACAGTGAGATCTATGCGATATGGCCGAGAAATGTAATTTTGATGTTAACTCCCAAACCGCTGCGCAGAAGTCAACCAAACTTCACCCAATAGTGTATTGTATCACATTCTAGTAGTTACATTTGAAAATTTCGTTCTAGGACATTTGGTTTGAGCGCAATCATTAAACTTAGGTCAAAAAAGCCATTTAAGCCTTTTCACAGTGAGATCTATGCGATATGGCCGAGAAATGTAATTTTGATGTTAACTCCCAAACCGCTGCGCAGAAGTCAACTAAACTTCACCCAATAGTGTATTGTATCACATTCTAGTAGTTACATTTAAAAATTTCGTTCTAGGACATTTGGTTTGAGCGCAATCATTAAACTTAATTAAAAAAGTCATTTAAGCCTTTTCACAGTGAGATCTATGCGATATGGCCGAGAAATGTAATTTTGATGTTAACTCCCAAACCGCTGCGCAGAAGTCAACCAAACTTCACCCATTAGTGTATTGTATCACAATCTAGTAATTACATGTGGAAATTTGGTTCTAGGACATTTGATTTGAGCGCAATCCTCAAACTTAGGTCAAAAAAGCCATTTAAGCCTTTTCACAGTGAGATCTATGCGATATGGCCGAGAAATGTAATTTTGATGTTAACTCCCAAACCGCTGCGCAGAAGTCAACCAAACTTCACCCAATAGTGTATTGTATCACAATCTAGTAGTTACATTTGAAAATTTTGTTCTATGACATTTTGTTTGAACGCAATCATCAAACTTAATTAAAAAAGTCATTTAAGCCTTTTCACAGTGAGATCTATGCGATATGGCCGAGAAATGTAATTTTGATGTTAACTCCCAAACCGCTGCGCAGAAGTCAACCAAACTTCACCCATTAGTGTATTGTATCACAATCTAGTAGTTACATGTGGAAATTTGGTTATTGGACATTTGGTTTGAGCGCAATCATTAAACTTAGGTCAAAAAAGCCATTTAAGCCTTTTCACAGTGAGATCTATGCGATATGGCCGAGAAATGTAATTTTGATGTTAACTCCCAAACCGCTGCGCAGAAGTCAACCAAACTTCACCCAATAGTGTATTGTATCACAATCTAGTAGTTACATTTGAAAATTTTGTTCTAGGAAATTTTGTTTGAGCGCAATCATCAAACTTAATTAAAAAAGTCATTTAAGCCTTTTCACAGTGAGATCTATGCGATATGGCCGAGAAATGTAATTTTGATGTTAACTCCCAAACCTCTGCGCAGAAGTCAACCAAACTTCACCCATTAGTGTATTGTATCACAATCTAGTAGTTACATGTGGAAATTTGGTTCTAGGACATTTGATTTGAGCGCAATCCTCAAACTTAGGTCAAAAAAGCCATTTAAGCCTTTTCACAGTGAGATCTATGCGATATGGCCGAGAAATGTAATTTTGATGTTAACTCCCAAACCGCTGCGCAGAAGTCAACCAAACTTCACCCAATAGTGTATTGTATCACATTCTAGTAGTTACATTTGAAAATTTCGTTATAGGACATTTGGTTTGAGCGCAATCTTTAAACTTAGGTCAAAAAAGCCATTTAAGCCTTTTCACAGTGAGATCTATGCGATATGGCCGAGAAATGTAATTTTGATGTTAACTCCCAAACCGCTGCGCAGAAGTCAACCAAACTTCACCCAATAGTGTATTGTATCACAATCTAGTAGTTACATTTGAAAATTTTGTTCTAGGACATTTTGTTTGAACGCAATCATCAAACTTAATTAAAAAAGTCATTTAAGCCTTTTCACAGTGAGATCTATGCGATATGGCCGAAAAATGTAATTTTGATGTTAACTCCCAAACCGCTGCGCAGAAGTCAACCAAACTTCACCCAATAGTGTATTGTATCACAATCTAGTAGTTACATTTGGAAATTTGGTTCTTGGACATTTGATTTGAGCGCAATCCTCAAACTTAGGTCAAAAAAGCCATTTAAGCCTTTTCACAGTGAGATCTATGCGATATGGCCGAGAAATGTAATTTTGATGTTAATTCCCAAACCGCTGCGCAGAAGTCAACCAAACTTCACCCAATAGTGTATTGTATCACAATCTAGTAGTTACATTTGAAAATTTTGTTCTAGGACATTTTGTTTGAACGCAATCATCAAACTTAATTAAAAAAGTCATTTAAGCCTTTTCACAGTGAGATCTATGCGATATGGCCGAGAAATGTAATTTTGATGTTAACTCCCAAACCGCTGCGCAGAAGTCAACCAAACTTCACCCAATAGTGTATTTTATCACAATCTAGTAGTTACATTTGGAAATTTAGTTCTTGGACATTTGATTTGAGCGCAATCATTAAACTTAATTAAAAAAGTCATTTAAGCCTTTTCACAGTGAGATCTATGCGATATGGCCGAGAAATGTAATTTTGATGTTAACTCCCAAACCGCTGCGCAGAAGTCAACCAAACTTCACCCATTAGTGTATTGTATCACAATCTAGTAATTACATGTGGAAATTTGGTTCTAGGACATATGATTTGAGCGCAATCCTCAAACTTAGGTCAAAAAAGCCATTTAAGCCTTTTCACAGTGAGATCTATGCGATATGGCCGAGAAATGTAATTTTGATGTTAACTCCCAAACCGCTGCGCAGAAGTCAACCAAACTTCACCCAATAGTGTATTGTATCACATTCTAGTAGTTACATTTGAAAATTTCGTTCTAGGACATTTGGTTTGAGCGCAATCTTTAAACTTAGGTCAAAAAAGCCATTTAAGCCTTTTCACAGTGAGATCTATGCGATATGGCCGAGAAATGTAATTTTGATGTTAATTCCCAAACCGCTGCGCAGAAGTCAACCAAACTTCACCCAATAGTGTATTGTATCACAATCTAGTAGTTACATTTGAAAATTTTGTTCTAGGACATTTTGTTTGAACGCAATCATCAAACTTAATTAAAAAAGTCATTTAAGCCTTTTCACAGTGAGATCTATGCGATATGGCCGAGAAATGTAATTTTGATGTTAACTCCCAAACCGCTGCGCAGAAGTCAACCAAACTTCACCCAATAGTGTATTTTATCACAATCTAGTAGTTACATTTGGAAATTTAGTTCTTGGACATTTGATTTGAGCGCAATCATTAAACTTAATTAAAAAAGTCATTTAAGCCTTTTCACAGTGAGATCTATGCGATATGGCCGAGAAATGTAATTTTGATGTTAACTCCCAAACCGCTGCGCAGAAGTCAACCAAACTTCACCCAATAGTGTATTGTATCACAATCTAGTAGTTACATTTGGAAATTTGGTTCTTGGACATTTGATTTGAGCGCAATCCTCAAACTTAGGTCAAAAAAGCCATTTAAGCCTTTTCACAGTGAGATCAATGCGATATGGCCGAGAAATGTAATTTTGATGTTAACTCCCAAACCGCTGCGCAGAAGTCAACCAAACTTCACCCAATAGTGTATTGTATCACAATCTAGTAGTTACATTTGAAAATTTTGTTCTAGGACATTTTGTTTGAACGCAATCATCAAACTTAATTAAAAAAGTCATTTAAGCCTTTTCACAGTGAGATCTATGCGATATGGCCGAGAAATGTAATTTTGATTTTAACTCCCAAACCGCTGCGCAGAAGTCAACCAAACTTCACCCAATAGTGTATTTTATCACAATCTAGTAGTTACATTTGGAAATTTAGTTCTTGGACATTTGATTTGAGCGCAATCATTAAACTTAATTAAAAAAGTCATTTAAGCCTTTTCACAGTGAGATCTATGCGATATGGCCGAGAAATGTAATTTTGATGTTAACTCCCAAACCGCTGCGCAGAAGTCAACCAAACTTCACCCATTAGTGTATTGTATCACAATCTAGTAATTACATGTGGAAATTTGGTTCTAGGACATATGATTTGAGCGCAATCCTCAAACTTAGGTCAAAAAAGCCATTTAAGCCTTTTCACAGTGAGATCTATGCGATATGGCCGAGAAATGTAATTTTGATGTTAACTCCCAAACCGCTGCGCAGAAGTCAACCAAACTTCACCCAATAGTGTATTGTATCACAATCTAGTAGTTACATTTGAAAATTTTGTTCTATGACATTTTGTTTGAACGCAATCATCAAACTTAATTAAAAAAGTCATTTAAGCCTTTTCACAGTGAGATCTATGCGATATGGCCGAGAAATGTAATTTTGATGTTAACTCCCAAACCGCTGCGCAGAAGTCAACCAAACTTCACCCATTAGTGTATTGTATCACAATCTAGTAGTTATATGTGGAAATTTGGTTATTGGAAATTTGGTTTGAGCGCAATCATTAAACTTAGGTCAAAAAAGCCATTTAAGCCTTTTCACAGTGAGATCTATACGATATGGCCGAGAAATGTAATTTTGATGTTAACTCCCAAACCTCTGCGCAGAAGTCAACCAAACTTCACCCATTAGTGTATTGTATCACAATCTAGTAGATACATGTGGAAATTTGGTTCTAGGACATTTGATTTGAGCGCAATCCTCAAACTTAGGTCAAAAAAGCCATTTAAGCCTTTTCACAGTGAGATCTATGCGATATGGCCGAGAAATGTAATTTTGATGTTAACTCCCAAACCTCTGCGCAGAAGTCAACCAAACTTCACCCATTAGTGTATTGTATCACATTCTAGTAGTTACATTTGAAAATTTCGTTCTAGGACATTTGGTTTGAGCGCAATCTTTAAACTTAATTAAAAAAGTCATTTAAGCCTTTTCACAGTGAGATCTATGCGATATGGCCGAGAAATGTAATTTTGATGTTAACTCCCAAACCGCTGCGCAGAAGTCAACCAAACTTCACCCAATAGTGTATTGTATCACAATCTAGTAGTTACATTTGAAAATTTTGTTCTAGGACATTTTGTTTGAACGCAATCATCAAACTTAATTAAAAAAGTCATTTAAGCCTTTTCACAGTGAGATCTATGCGATATGGCCGAGAAATGTAATTTTGATGTTAACTCCCAAACCGCTGCGCAGAAGTCAACCAAACTTCACCCAATAGTGTATTGTATCACAATCTAGTAGTTACATTTGGAAATTTGGTTCTTGGACATTTGATTTGAGCGCAATCCTCAAACTTAGGTCAAAAAAGCCATTTAAGCCTTTTCACAGTGAGATCTATGCGATATGGCCGAGAAATGTAATTTTGATGTTAACTCCCAAACCGCTGCGCAGAAGTCAACCAAACTTCACCCAATAGTGTATTGTATCACAATCTAGTAGTTACATTTGAAAATTTTGTTCTAGGACATTTTGTTTGAACGCAATCATCAAACTTAATTAAAAAAGTCATTTAAGCCTTTTCACAGTGAGATCTATGCGATATGGCCGAGAAATGTAATTTTGATGTTAACTCCCAAACCGCTGCGCAGAAGTCAACCAAACTTCACCCAATAGTGTATTTTATCACAATCTAGTAGTTACATTTGGAAATTTAGTTCTTGGACATTTGATTTGAGCGCAATCATTAAACTTAATTAAAAAAGTCATTTAAGCCTTTTCACAGTGAGATCTATGCGATATGGCCGAGAAATGTAATTTTGATGTTAACTCCCAAACCGCTGCGCAGAAGTCAACCAAACTTCACCCATTAGTGTATTGTATCACAATCTAGTAATTACATGTGGAAATTTGGTTCTAGGACATATGATTTGAGCGCAATCCTCAAACTTAGGTCAAAAAAGCCATTTAAGCCTTTTCACAGTGAGATCTATGCGATATGGCCGAGAAATGTAATTTTGATGTTAACTCCCAAACCGCTGCGCAGAAGTCAACCAAACTTCACCCAATAGTGTATTGTATCACAATCTAGTAGTTACATTTGGAAATTTGGTTCTTGGACATTTGATTTGAGCGCAATCCTCAAACTTAGGTCAAAAAAGCCATTTAAGCCTTTTCACAGTGAGATCTATGCGATATGGCCGAGAAATGTAATTTTGATGTTAACTCCCAAACCGCTGCGCAGAAGTCAACCAAACTTCACCCAATAGTGTATTGTATCACAATCTAGTAGTTACATTTGAAAATTTTGTTCTAGGAAATTTTGTTTGAGCGCAATCATCAAACTTAATTAAAAATGTCATTTAAGCCTTTTCACAGTGAGATCTATGCGATATGGCCGAGAAATGTAATTTTGATGTTAACTCCCAAACCGCTGCGCAGAAGTCAACCAAACTTCACCCATTAGTGTATTGTATCACAATCTAGTAGTTACATGTGAAAATTTGGTTCTAGGACTTTTGATTTGAGCGCAATCCTCAAACTTAGGTCAAAAAAGCCATTTAAGCCTTTTCACAGTGAGATCTATGCGATATGGCCGAGAAATGTAATTTTGATGTTAACTCCCAAACCGCTGCGCAGAAGTCAACCAAACTTCACCCAATAGTGTATTGTATCACATTCTAGTAGTTACATTTGAAAATTTCGTTCTAGGACATTTGGTTTGAGCGCAATCATTAAACTTAGGTCAAAAAAGCCATTTAAGCCTTTTCACAGTGAGATCTATGCGATATGGCCGAGAAATGTAATTTTGATGTTAACTCCCAAACCGCTGCGCAGAAGTCAACTAAACTTCACCCAATAGTGTATTGTATCACATTCTAGTAGTTAGATTTGAAAATTTCGTTCTAGGACATTTTGTTTGAACGCAATCATCAAACTTAATTAAAAAAGTCATTTAAGCCTTTTCACAGTGAGATCTATGCGATATGGCCGAGAAATGTAATTTTGATGTTAACTCCCAAACCGCTGCGCAGAAGTCAACCAAACTTCACCCAATAGTGTATTGTATCACAATCTAGTAGTTACATTTGGAAATTTGGTTCTTGGACATTTGATTTGAGCGCAATCCTCAAACTTAGGTCAAAAAAGCCATTTAAGCCTTTTCACAGTGAGATCTATGCGATATGGCCGAGAAATGTAATTTTGATGTTAACTCCCAAACCGCTGCGCAGAAGTCAACCAAACTTCACCCAATAGTGTATTGTATCACAATTTAGTAGTTACATTTGAAAATTTTGTTCTAGGACATTTTGTTTGAACGCAATCATCAAACTTTATTAAAAAAGTCATTTAAGCCTTTTCACAGTGAGATCTATGCGATATGGCCGAGAAATGTAATTTTGATGTTAACTCCCAAACCGCTGCGCAGAAGTCAACCAAACTTCACCCAATAGTGTATTTTATCACAATCTAGTAGTTACATTTGGAAATTTAGTTCTTGGACATTTGATTTGAGCGCAATCATTAAACTTAATTAAAAAAGTCATTTAAGCCTTTTCACAGTGAGATCTATGCGATATGGCCGAGAAATGTAATTTTGATGTTAACTCCCAAATTGCTGCGCAGAAGTCAACCAAACTTCACCCAATAGTGTATTGTATCACAATCTAGTAATTACATGTGGAAATTTGGTTCTAGGACATATGATTTGAGCGCAATCCTCAAACTTAGGTCAAAAAAGCCATTTAAGCCTTTTCACAGTGAGATCTATGCGATATGGCCGAGAAATGTAATTTTGATGTTAACTCCCAAACCGCTGCGCAGAAGTCAACCAAACTTCACCCAATAGTGTATTGTATCACAATCTAGTAGTTACATTTGGAAATTTGGTTCTTGGACATTTGATTTGAGCGCAATCCTCAAACTTAGGTCAAAAAAGCCATTTAAGCCTTTTCACAGTGAGATCTATGCGATATGGCCGAGAAATGTAATTTTGATGTTAACTCCCAAACCGCTGCGCAGAAGTCAACCAAACTTCACCCAATAGTGTATTGTATCACAATCTAGTAGTTACATTTGAAAATTTTGTTCTAGGAAATTTTGTTTGAGCGCAATCATCAAACTTAATTAAAAATGTCATTTAAGCCTTTTCACAGTGAGATCTATGCGATATGGCCGAGAAATGTAATTTTGATGTTAACTCCCAAACCGCTGCGCAGAAGTCAACCAAACTTCACCCATTAGTGTATTGTATCACAATCTAGTAGGTACATGTGAAAATTTGGTTCTAGGACATTTGATTTGAGCGCAATCCTCAAACTTAGGTCAAAAAAGCCATTTAAGCCTTTTCACAGTGAGATCTATGCGATATGGCCGAGAAATGTAATTTTGATGTTAACTCCCAAACCGCTGCGCAGAAGTCAACCAAACTTCACCCAATAGTGTATTGTATCACATTCTAGTAGTTACATTTGAAAATTTCGTTCTAGGACATTTGGTTTGAGCGCAATCATTAAACTTAGGTCAAAAAAGCCATTTAAGCCTTTTCACAGTGAGATCTATGCGATATGGCCGAGAAATGTAATTTTGATGTTAACTCCCAAACCGCTGCGCAGAAGTCAACTAAACTTCACCCAATAGTGTATTGTATCACATTCTAGTTACATTTGAAAATTTCGTTCTAGGACATTTGGTTTGAGCGCAATCATTAAACTTAATTAAAAAAGTCATTTAAGCCTTTTCACAGTGAGATCTATGCGATATGGCCGAGAAATGTAATTTTGATGTTAACTCCCAAACCGCTGCGCAGAAGTCAACCAAACTTCACCCATTAGTGTATTGTATCACAATCTAGTAATTACATGTGGAAATTTGGTTCTAGGACATTTGATTTGAGCGCAATCCTCAAACTTAGGTCAAAAAAGCCATTTAAGCCTTTTCACAGTGAGATCTATGCGATATGGCCGAGAAATGTAATTTTGATGTTAACTCCCAAACCGCTGCGCAGAAGTCAACCAAACTTCACCCAATAGTGTATTGTATCACAATCTAGTAGTTACATTTGAAAATTTTGTTCTATGACATTTTGTTTGAACGCAATCATCAAACTTAATTAAAAAAGTCATTTAAGCCTTTTCACAGTGAGATCTATGCGATATGGCCGAGAAATGTAATTTTGATGTTAACTCCCAAACCGCTGCGCAGAAGTCAACCAAACTTCACCCATTAGTGTATTGTATCACAATCTAGTAGTTACATGTGGAAATTTGGTTATTGGACATTTGGTTTGAGTGCAATCATTAAACTTAGGTCAAAAAAGCCATTTAAGCCTTTTCACAGTGAGATCTATGCGATATGGCCGAGAAATGTAATTTTGATGTTAACTCCCAAACCGCTGCGCAGAAGTCAACCAAACTTCACCCAATAGTGTATTGTATCACAATCTAGTAGTTACATTTGAAAATTTTGTTCTAGGAAATTTTGTTTGAGCGCAATCATCAAACTTAATTAAAAAAGTCATTTAAGCCTTTTCACAGTGAGATCTATGCGATATGGCCGAGAAATGTAATTTTGATGTTAACTCCCAAACCGCTGCGCAGAAATCAACCAAACTTCACCCATTAGTGTATTGTATCACAATCTAGTAGTTACATGTGAAAATTTGGTTCTAGGACATTTGATTTGAGCGCAATCCTCAAACTTAGGTCAAAAAAGCCATTTAAGCCTTTTCACAGTGAGATCTATGCGATATGGCCGAGAAATGTAATTTTGATGTTAACTCCCAAACCGCTGCGCAGAAGTCAACCAAACTTCACCCAATAGTGTATTGTATCACAATCTAGTAGTTACATTTGGAAATTTGGTTCTTGGACATTTGATTTGAGCGCAATCCTCAAACTTAGGTCAAAAAAGCCATTTAAGCCTTTTCACAGTGAGATCTATGCGATATGGCCGAGAAATGTAATTTTGATGTTAACTCCCAAACCGCTGCGCAGAAGTCAACCAAACTTCACCCAATAGTGTATTGTATCACAATCTAGTAGTTACATTTGAAAATTTTGTTCTAGGAAATTTTGTTTGAGCGCAATCATCAAACTTAATTAAAAATGTCATTTAAGCCTTTTCACAGTGAGATCTATGCGATATGGCCGAGAAATGTAATTTTGATGTTAACTCCCAAACCGCTGCGCAGAAGTCAACCAAACTTCACCCATTAGTGTATTGTATCACAATCTAGTAGTTACATGTGAAAATTTGGTTCTAGGACATTTGATTTGAGCGCAATCCTCAAACTTAGGTCAAAAAAGCCATTTAAGCCTTTTCACAGTGAGATCTATGCGATATGGCCGAGAAATGTAATTTTGATGTTAACTCCCAAACCGCTGCGCAGAAGTCAACCAAACTTCACCCAATAGTGTATTGTATCACATTCTAGTAGTTACATTTGAAAATTTCGTTCTAGGACATTTGGTTTGAGCGCAATCATTAAACTTAGGTCAAAAAAGCCATTTAAGCCTTTTCACAGTGAGAACTATGCGATATGGCCGAGAAATGTAATTTTGATGTTAACTCCCAAACCGCTGCGCAGAAGTCAACCAAACTTCACCCAATAGTGTATTGTATCACATTCTAGTAGTTACATTTGAAAATTTCGTTCTAGGACATTTGGTTTGAGCGCAATCATTAAACTTAATTAAAAAAGTCATTTAAGCCTTTTCACAGTGAGATCTATGCGATATGGCCGAGAAATGTAATTTTGATGTTAACTCCCAAACCGCTGCGCAGAAGTCAACCAAACTTCACCCATTAGTGTATTGTATCACAATCTAGTAGTTACATGTGGAAATTTGGTTATTGGACATTTGGTTTGAGCGCATTCATTAAACTTAGGTCAAAAAAGCCATTTAAGCCTTTTCACAGTGAGATCTATGCGATATGGCCGAGAAATGTAATTTTGATGTTAACTCCCAAACCGCTGCGCAGAAGTCAACCAAACTTCACCCATTAGTGTATTGTATCACAATCTAGTAGTTACATGTGGAAATTTGGTTCTAGGACATTTGATTTGAGCGCAATCCTCAAACTTAGGTCAAAAAAGCCATTTAAGCCTTTTCACAGTGAGATCTATGCGATATGGCCGAGAAATGTAATTTTGATGTTAACTCCCAAACCGCTGCGCAGAAGTCAACCAAACTTCACCCAATAGTGTATTGTATCACAATCTAGTACTTACATTTGAAAATTTTGTTCTATGACATTTTGTTTGAACGCAATCATCAAACTTAATTAAAAAAGTCATTTAAGCCTTTTCACAGTGAGATCTATGCGATATGGCCGAGAAATGTAATTTTGATGTTAACTCCCAAACCTCTGCGCAGAAGTCAACCAAACTTCACCCATTAGTGTATTGTATCACAATCTAGTAGTTACATGTGGAAATTTGGTTATAGGACATTTGATTTTAGCGCAATCCTCAAACTTAGGTCAAAAAAGCCATTTAAGCCTTTTCACAGTGAGATCTATGCGATATGGCCGAGAAATGTAATTTTGATGTTAACTCCCAAACCGCTGCGCAGAAGTCAACCAAACTTCACCCAATAGTGTATTGTATCACATTCTAGTAGTTACATTTGAAAATTTCGTTCTAGGACATTTGGTTTGAGCGCAATCTTTAAACTTAGGTCAAAAAAGCCATTTAAGCCTTTTCACAGTGAGATCTATGCGATATGGCCGAGAAATGTAATTTTGATGTTAACTCCCAAACCGCTGCGCAGAAGTCAACCAAACTTCACCCAATAGTGTATTGTATCACAATCTAGTAGTTACATTTGAAAATTTTGTTCTAGGACATTTTGTTTGAACGCAATCATCAAACTTAATTAAAAAAGTCATTTAAGCCTTTTCACAGTGAGATCTATGCGATATGGCCGAGAAATGTAATTTTGATGTTAACTCCCAAACCGCTGCGCAGAAGTCAACCAAACTTCACCCAATAGTGTATTGTATCACAATCTAGTAGTTACATTTGGAAATTTGGTTCTTGGACATTTGATTTGAGCGCAATCCTCAAACTTAGGTCAAAAAAGCCATTTAAGCCTTTTCACAGTGAGATCTATGCGATATGGCCGAGAAATGTAATTTTGATGTTAACTCCCAAACCGCTGCGCAGAAGTCAACCAAACTTCACCCAATAGTGTATTGTATCACAATTTAGTAGTTACATTTGAAAATTTTGTTCTAGGACATTTTGTTTGAACGCAATCATCAAACTTTATTAAAAAAGTCATTTAAGCCTTTTCACAGTGAGATCTATGCGATATGGCCGAGAAATGTAATTTTGATGTTAACTCCCAAACCGCTGCGCAGAAGTCAACCAAACTTCACCCAATAGTGTATTTTATCACAATCTAGTAGTTACATTTGGAAATTTAGTTCTTGGACATTTGATTTGAGCGCAATCATTAAACTTAATTAAAAAAGTCATTTAAGCCTTTTCACAGTGAGATCTATGCGATATGGCCGAGAAATGTAATTTTGATGTTAACTCCCAAACCGCTGCGCAGAAGTCAACCAAACTTCACCCAATAGTGTATTGTATCACAATCTAGTAATTACATGTGGAAATTTGGTTCTAGGACATATGATTTGAGCGCAATCCTCAAACTTAGGTCAAAAAAGCCATTTAAGCCTTTTCACAGTGAGATCTATGCGATATGGCCGAGAAATGTAATTTTGATGTTAACTCCCAAACCGCTGCGCAGAAGTCAACCAAACTTCACCCAATAGTGTATTGTATCACAATCTAGTAGTTACATTTGGAAATTTGGTTCTTGGACATTTGATTTGAGCGCAATCCTCAAACTTAGGTCAAAAAAGCCATTTAAGCCTTTTCACAGTGAGATCTATGCGATATGGCCGAGAAATGTAATTTTGATGTTAACTCCCAAACCGCTGCGCAGAAGTCAACCAAACTTCACCCAATAGTGTATTGTATCACAATCTAGTAGTTACATTTGAAAATTTTGTTCTAGGAAATTTTGTTTGAGCGCAATCATCAAACTTAATTAAAAATGTCATTTAAGCCTTTTCACAGTGAGATCTATGCGATATGGCCGAGAAATGTAATTTTGATGTTAACTCCCAAACCGCTGCGCAGAAGTCAACCAAACTTCACCCATTAGTGTATTGTATCACAATCTAGTAGGTACATGTGAAAATTTGGTTCTAGGACATTTGATTTGAGCGCAATCCTCAAACTTAGGTCAAAAAAGCCATTTAAGCCTTTTCACAGTGAGATCTATGCGATATGGCCGAGAAATGTAATTTTGATGTTAACTCCCAAACCGCTGCGCAGAAGTCAACCAAACTTCACCCAATAGTGTATTGTATCACATTCTAGTAGTTACATTTGAAAATTTCGTTCTAGGACATTTGGTTTGAGCGCAATCATTAAACTTAGGTCAAAAAAGCCATTTAAGCCTTTTCACAGTGAGATCTATGCGATATGGCCGAGAAATGTAATTTTGATGTTAACTCCCAAACCGCTGCGCAGAAGTCAACTAAACTTCACCCAATAGTGTATTGTATCACATTCTAGTAGTTACATTTGAAAATTTCGTTCTAGGACATTTGGTTTGAGCGCAATCATTAAACTTAATTAAAAAAGTCATTTAAGCCTTTTCACAGTGAGATCTATGCGATATGGCCGAGAAATGTAATTTTGATGTTAACTCCCAAACCGCTGCGCAGAAGTCAACCAAACTTCACCCATTAGTGTATTGTATCACAATCTAGTAATTACATGTGGAAATTTGGTTCTAGGACATTTGATTTGAGCGCAATCCTCAAACTTAGGTCAAAAAAGCCATTTAAGCCTTTTCACAGTGAGATCTATGCGATATGGCCGAGAAATGTAATTTTGATGTTAACTCCCAAACCGCTGCGCAGAAGTCAAACAAACTTCACCCAATAGTGTATTGTATCACAATCTAGTAGTTACATTTGAAAATTTTGTTCTATGACATTTTGTTTGAACGCAATCATCAAACTTAATTAAAAAAGTCATTTAAGCCTTTTCACAGTGAGATCTATGCGATATGGCCGAGAAATGTAATTTTGATGTTAACTCCCAAACCGCTGCGCAGAAGTCAACCAAACTTCACCCATTAGTGTATTGTATCACAATCTAGTAGTTACATGTGGAAATTTGGTTATTGGACATTTGGTTTGAGCGCAATCATTAAACTTAGGTCAAAAAAGCCATTTAAGCCTTTTCACAGTGAGATCTATGCGATATGGCCGAGAAATGTAATTTTGATGTTAACTCCCAAACCGCTGCGCAGAAGTCAACCAAACTTCACCCAATAGTGTATTGTATCACAATCTAGTAGTTACATTTGAAAATTTTGTTCTAGGAAATTTTGTTTGAGCGCAATCATCAAACTTAATTAAAAAAGTCATTTAAGCCTTTTCACAGTGAGATCTATGCGATATGGCCGAGAAATGTAATTTTGATGTTAACTCCCAAACCTCTGCGCAGAAGTCAACCAAACTTCACCCATTAGTGTATTGTATCACAATCTAGTAGTTACATGTGGAAATTTGGTTCTAGGACATTTGATTTGAGCGCAATCCTCAAACTTAGGTCAAAAAAGCCATTTAAGCCTTTTCACAGTGAGATCTATGCGATATGGCCGAGAAATGTAATTTTGATGTTAACTCCCAAACCGCTGCGCAGAAGTCAACCAAACTTCACCCAATAGTGTATTGTATCACATTCTAGTAGTTACATTTGAAAATTTCGTTATAGGACATTTGGTTTGAGCGCAATCTTTAAACTTAGGTCAAAAAAGCCATTTAAGCCTTTTCACAGTGAGATCTATGCGATATGGCCGAGAAATGTAATTTTGATGTTAACTCCCAAACCGCTGCGCAGAAGTCAACCAAACTTCACCCAATAGTGTATTGTATCACAATCTAGTAGTTACATTTGAAAATTTTGTTCTAGGACATTTTGTTTGAACGCAATCATCAAACTTAATTAAAAAAGTCATTTAAGCCTTTTCACAGTGAGATCTATGCGATATGGCCGAGAAATGTAATTTTGATGTTAACTCCCAAACCGCTGCGCAGAAGTCAACCAAACTTCACCCAATAGTGTATTGTATCACAATCTAGTAGTTACATTTGGAAATTTGGTTCTTGGACATTTGATTTGAGCGCAATCCTCAAACTTAGGTCAAAAAAGCCATTTAAGCCTTTTCACAGTGAGATCTATGCGATATGGCCGAGAAATGTAATTTTGATGTTAACTCCCAAACCGCTGCGCAGAAGTCAACCAAACTTCACCCAATAGTGTATTGTATCACAATCTAGTAGTTACATTTGAAAATTTTGTTCTAGGACATTTTGTTTGAACGCAATCATCAAACTTAATTAAAAAAGTCATTTAAGCCTTTTCACAGTGAGATCTATGCGATATGGCCGAGAAATGTAATTTTGATGTTAACTCCCAAACCGCTGCGCAGAAGTCAACCAAACTTCACCCAATAGTGTATTTTATCACAATCTAGTAGTTACATTTGGAAATTTAGTTCTTGGACATTTGATTTGAGCGCAATCATTAAACTTAATTAAAAAAGTCATTTAAGCCTTTTCACAGTGAGATCTATGCGATATGGCCGAGAAATGTAATTTTGATGTTAACTCCCAAACCGCTGCGCAGAAGTCAACCAAACTTAACCCATTAGTGTATTGTATCACAATCTAGTAATTACATGTGGAAATTTGGTTCTAGGACATATGATTTGAGCGCAATCCTCAAACTTAGGTCAAAAAAGCCATTTAAGCCTTTTCACAGTGAGATCTATGCGATATGGCCGAGAAATGTAATTTTGATGTTAACTCCCAAACCGCTGCGCAGAAGTCAACCAAACTTCACCCAATAGTGTATTGTATCACAATCTAGTAGTTACATTTGAAAATTTTGTTCTATGACATTTTGTTTGAACGCAATCATCAAACTTAATTAAAAAAGTCATTTCAGCCTTTTCACAGTGAGATCTATGCGATATGGCCGAGAAATGTAATTTTGATGTTAACTCCCAAACCGCTGCGCAGAAGTCAACCAAACTTCACCCATTAGTGTATTGTATCACAATCTAGTAGTTATATGTGGAAATTTGGTTATTGGAAATTTGGTTTGAGCGCAATCATTAAACTTAGGTCAAAAAAGCCATTTAAGCCTTTTCACAGTGAGATCTATACGATATGGCCGAGAAATGTAATTTTGATGTTAACTCCCAAACCTCTGCGCAGAAGTCAACCAAACTTCACCCATTAGTGTATTGTAACACAATCTAGTAGTTATATGTGGAAATTTGGTTCTAGGACATTTGATTTGAGCGCAATCCTCAAACTTAGGTCAAAAAAGCCATTTAAGCCTTTTCACAGTGAGATCTATGCGATATGGCCGAGAAATGTAATTTTGATGTTAACTCCCAAACCGCTGCGCAGAAGTCAACCAAACTTCACCCAATAGTGTATTGTATCACATTCTAGTAGTTACATTTGAAAATTTCGTTCTAGGACATTTGGTTTGAGCGCAATCTTTAAACTTAGGTCAAAAAAGCCATTTAAGCCTTTTCACAGTGAGATCTATGCGATATGGCCGAGAAATGTAATTTTGATGTTAACTCCCAAACCGCTGCGCAGAAGTCAACCAAACTTCACCCAATAGTGTATTGTATCACAATCTAGTAGTTACATTTGAAAATTTTGTTCTAGGACATTTTGTTTGAACGCAATCATCAAACTTAATTAAAAAAGTCATTTAAGCCTTTTCACAGTGAGATCTATGCGATATGGCCGAGAAATGTAATTTTGATGTTAACTCCCAAACCGCTGCGCAGAAGTCAACCAAACTTCACCCAATAGTGTATTGTATCACAATCTAGTAGTTACATTTGAAAATTTTGTTCTATGACATTTTGTTTGAACGCAATCATCAAACTTAATTAAAAAAGTCATTTAAGCCTTTTCACAGTGAGATCTATGCGATATGGCCGAGAAATGTAATTTTGATGTTAACTCCCAAACCGCTGCGCAGAAGTCAACCAAACTTCACCCATTAGTGTATTGTATCACAATCTAGTAGTTACATGTGGAAATTTGGTTATTGTACATTTGGTTTGAGCGCAATCATTAAACTTAGGTCAAAAAAGCCATTTAAGCCTTTTCACAGTGAGATCTATGCGATATGGCCGAGAAATGTAATTTTGATGTTAACTCCCAAACCGCTGCGCAGAAGTCAACCAAACTTCACCCAATAGTGTATTGTATCACAATCTAGTAGTTACATTTGAAAATTTTTTTTCTAGGAAATTTTGTTTGAGCGCAATCATCAAACTTAATTAAAAAAGTCATTTAAGCCTTTTCACAGTGAGATCTATGCGATATGGCCGAGAAATGTAATTTTGATGTTAACTCCCAAACCTCTGCGCAGAAGTCAACCAAACTTCACCCAATAGTGTATTGTATCACAATCTAGTAGTTACATGTGGAAATTTGGTTCTAGGACATTTGATTTGAGAGCAATCTTTAAACTTAGGTCAAAAAAGCCATTTAAGCCTTTTCACAGTGAGATCTATGCGATATGGCCGAGAAATGTAATTTTGATGTTAACTCCCAAACCGCTGCGCAGAAGTCAACCAAACTTCACCCAATAGTGTATTATATCACAATCTAGTAGTTACATTTGAAAATTTTGTTCTAGGACATTTTGTTTGAACGCAATCATCAAACTTAATTAAAAAAGTCATTTAAGCCTTTTCACAGTGAGATCTATGCGATATGGCCGAGAAATGTAATTTTGATGTTAACTCCCAAACCGCTGCGCAGAAGTCAACCAAACTTCACCCAATAGTGTATTGTATCACAATCTAGTAGTTACATTTGAAAATTTTGTTCTATGACATTTTGTTTGAACGCAATCATCAAACTTAATTAAAAAAGTCATTTAAGCCTTTTCACAGTGAGATCTATGCGATATGGCCGAGAAATGTAATTTTGATGTTAACTCCCAAACCTCTGCGCAGAAGTCAACCAAACTTCACCCATTAGTGTATTGTATCACAATCTAGTAGTTACATGTGGAAATTTGGTTATAGGACATTTGATTTTAGCGCAATCCTCAAACTTAGGTCAAAAAAGCCATTTAAGCCTTTTCACAGTGAGATCTATGCGATATGGCCGAGAAATGTAATTTTGATGTTAACTCCCAAACCGCTGCGCAGAAGTCAACCAAACTTCACCCAATAGTGTATTGTATCACATTCTAGTAGTTACATTTGAAAATTTCGTTATAGGACATTTGGTTTGAGCGCAATCTTTAAACTTAGGTCAAAAAAGCCATTTAAGCCTTTTCACAGTGAGATCTATGCGATATGGCCGAGAAATGTAATTTTGATGTTAACTCCCAAACCGCTGCGCAGAAGTCAACCAAACTTCACCCAATAGTGTATTGTATCACAATCTAGTAGTTACATTTGAAAATTTTGTTCTAGGACATTTTGTTTGAACGCAATCATCAAACTTAATTAAAAAAGTCATTTAAGCCTTTTCACAGTGAGATCTATGCGATATGGCCGAGAAATGTAATTTTGATGTTAACTCCCAAACCGCTGCGCAGAAGTCAACCAAACTTCACCCAATAGTGTATTGTATCACAATCTAGTAGTTACATTTGGAAATTTGGTTCTTGGACATTTGATTTGAGCGCAATCCTCAAACTTAGGTCAAAAAAGCCATTTAAGCCTTTTCACAGTGAGATCTATGCGATATGGCCGAGAAATGTAATTTTGATGTTAACTCCCAAACCGCTGCGCAGAAGTCAACCAAACTTCACCCAATAGTGTATTGTATCACAATTTAGTAGTTACATTTGAAAATTTTGTTCTAGGACATTTTGTTTGAACGCAATCATCAAACTTTATTAAAAAAGTCATTTAAGCCTTTTCACAGTGAGATCTATGCGATATGGCCGAGAAATGTAATTTTGATGTTAACTCCCAAACCGCTGCGCAGAAGTCAACCAAACTTCACCCAATAGTGTATTTTATCACAATCTAGTAGTTACATTTGGAAATTTAGTTCTTGGACATTTGATTTGAGCGCAATCATTAAACTTAATTAAAAAAGTCATTTAAGCCTTTTCACAGTGAGATCTATGCGATATGGCCGAGAAATGTAATTTTGATGTTAACTCCCAAACCGCTGCGCAGAAGTCAACCAAACTTCACCCAATAGTGTATTGTATCACAATCTAGTAATTACATGTGGAAATTTGGTTCTAGGACATATGATTTGAGCGCAATCCTCAAACTTAGGTCAAAAAAGCCATTTAAGCCTTTTCACAGTGAGATCTATGCGATATGGCCGAGAAATGTAATTTTGATGTTAACTCCCAAACCGCTGCGCAGAAGTCAACCAAACTTCACCCAATAGTGTATTGTATCACAATCTAGTAGTTACATTTGGAAATTTGGTTCTTGGACATTTGATTTGAGCGCAATCCTCAAACTTAGGTCAAAAAAGCCATTTAAGCCTTTTCACAGTGAGATCTATGCGATATGGCCGAGAAATGTAATTTTGATGTTAACTCCCAAACCGCTGCGCAGAAGTCAACCAAACTTCACCCAATAGTGTATTGTATCACAATCTAGTAGTTACATTTGAAAATTTTGTTCTAGGAAATTTTGTTTGAGCGCAATCATCAAACTTAATTAAAAATGTCATTTAAGCCTTTTCACAGTGAGATCTATGCGATATGGCCGAGAAATGTAATTTTGATGTTAACTCCCAAACCGCTGCGCAGAAGTCAACCAAACTTCACCCATTAGTGTATTGTATCACAATCTAGTAGGTACATGTGAAAATTTGGTTCTAGGACATTTGATTTGAGCGCAATCCTCAAACTTAGGTCAAAAAAGCCATTTAAGCCTTTTCACAGTGAGATCTATGCGATATGGCCGAGAAATGTAATTTTGATGTTAACTCCCAAACCGCTGCGCAGAAGTCAACCAAACTTCACCCAATAGTGTATTGTATCACATTCTAGTAGTTACATTTGAAAATTTCGTTCTAGGACATTTGGTTTGAGCGCAATCATTAAACTTAGGTCAAAAAAGCCATTTAAGCCTTTTCACAGTGAGATCTATGCGATATGGCCGAGAAATGTAATTTTGATGTTAACTCCCAAACCGCTGCGCAGAAGTCAACTAAACTTCACCCAATAGTGTATTGTATCACATTCTAGTAGTTACATTTGAAAATTTCGTTCTAGGACATTTGGTTTGAGCGCAATCATTAAACTTAATTAAAAAAGTCATTTAAGCCTTTTCACAGTGAGATCTATGCGATATGGCCGAGAAATGTAATTTTGATGTTAACTCCCAAACCGCTGCGCAGAAGTCAACCAAACTTCACCCATTAGTGTATTGTATCACAATCTAGTAATTACATGTGGAAATTTGGTTCTAGGACATTTGATTTGAGCGCAATCCTCAAACTTAGGTCAAAAAAGCCATTTAAGCCTTTTCACAGTGAGATCTATGCGATATGGCCGAGAAATGTAATTTTGATGTTAACTCCCAAACCGCTGCGCAGAAGTCAAACAAACTTCACCCAATAGTGTATTGTATCACAATCTAGTAGTTACATTTGAAAATTTTGTTCTATGACATTTTGTTTGAACGCAATCATCAAACTTAATTAAAAAAGTCATTTAAGCCTTTTCACAGTGAGATCTATGCGATATGGCCGAGAAATGTAATTTTGATGTTAACTCCCAAACCGCTGCGCAGAAGTCAACCAAACTTCACCCATTAGTGTATTGTATCACAATCTAGTAGTTACATGTGGAAATTTGGTTATTGGACATTTGGTTTGAGCGCAATCATTAAACTTAGGTCAAAAAAGCCATTTAAGCCTTTTCACAGTGAGATCTATGCGATATGGCCGAGAAATGTAATTTTGATGTTAACTCCCAAACCGCTGCGCAGAAGTCAACCAAACTTCACCCAATAGTGTATTGTATCACAATCTAGTAGTTACATTTGAAAATTTTGTTCTAGGAAATTTTGTTTGAGCGCAATCATCAAACTTAATTAAAAAAGTCATTTAAGCCTTTTCACAGTGAGATCTATGCGATATGGCCGAGAAATGTAATTTTGATGTTAACTCCCAAACCTCTGCGCAGAAGTCAACCAAACTTCACCCATTAGTGTATTGTATCACAATCTAGTAGTTACATGTGGAAATTTGGTTCTAGGACATTTGATTTGAGCGCAATCCTCAAACTTAGGTCAAAAAAGCCATTTAAGCCTTTTCACAGTGAGATCTATGCGATATGGCCGAGAAATGTAATTTTGATGTTAACTCCCAAACCGCTGCGCAGAAGTCAACCAAACTTCACCCAATAGTGTATTGTATCACATTCTAGTAGTTACATTTGAAAATTTCGTTATAGGACATTTGGTTTGAGCGCAATCTTTAAACTTAGGTCAAAAAAGCCATTTAAGCCTTTTCACAGTGAGATCTATGCGATATGGCCGAGAAATGTAATTTTGATGTTAACTCCCAAACCGCTGCGCAGAAGTCAACCAAACTTCACCCAATAGTGTATTGTATCACAATCTAGTAGTTACATTTGAAAATTTTGTTCTAGGACATTTTGTTTGAACGCAATCATCAAACTTAATTAAAAAAGTCATTTAAGCCTTTTCACAGTGAGATCTATGCGATATGGCCGAGAAATGTAATTTTGATGTTAACTCCCAAACCGCTGCGCAGAAGTCAACCAAACTTCACCCAATAGTGTATTGTATCACAATCTAGTAGTTACATTTGGAAATTTGGTTCTTGGACATTTGATTTGAGCGCAATCCTCAAACTTAGGTCAAAAAAGCCATTTAAGCCTTTTCACAGTGAGATCTATGCGATATGGCCGAGAAATGTAATTTTGATGTTAACTCCCAAACCGCTGCGCAGAAGTCAACCAAACTTCACCCAATAGTGTATTGTATCACAATCTAGTAGTTACATTTGAAAATTTTGTTCTAGGACATTTTGTTTGAACGCAATCATCAAACTTAATTAAAAAAGTCATTTAAGCCTTTTCACAGTGAGATCTATGCGATATGGCCGAGAAATGTAATTTTGATGTTAACTCCCAAACCGCTGCGCAGAAGTCAACCAAACTTCACCCAATAGTGTATTTTATCACAATCTAGTAGTTACATTTGGAAATTTAGTTCTTGGACATTTGATTTGAGCGCAATCATTAAACTTAATTAAAAAAGTCATTTAAGCCTTTTCACAGTGAGATCTATGCGATATGGCCGAGAAATGTAATTTTGATGTTAACTCCCAAACCGCTGCGCAGAAGTCAACCAAACTTAACCCATTAGTGTATTGTATCACAATCTAGTAATTACATGTGGAAATTTGGTTCTAGGACATATGATTTGAGCGCAATCCTCAAACTTAGGTCAAAAAAGCCATTTAAGCCTTTTCACAGTGAGATCTATGCGATATGGCCGAGAAATGTAATTTTGATGTTAACTCCCAAACCGCTGCGCAGAAGTCAACCAAACTTCACCCAATAGTGTATTGTATCACAATCTAGTAGTTACATTTGAAAATTTTGTTCTATGACATTTTGTTTGAACGCAATCATCAAACTTAATTAAAAAAGTCATTTCAGCCTTTTCACAGTGAGATCTATGCGATATGGCCGAGAAATGTAATTTTGATGTTAACTCCCAAACCGCTGCGCAGAAGTCAACCAAACTTCACCCATTAGTGTATTGTATCACAATCTAGTAGTTATATGTGGAAATTTGGTTATTGGAAATTTGGTTTGAGCGCAATCATTAAACTTAGGTCAAAAAAGCCATTTAAGCCTTTTCACAGTGAGATCTATACGATATGGCCGAGAAATGTAATTTTGATGTTAACTCCCAAACCTCTGCGCAGAAGTCAACCAAACTTCACCCATTAGTGTATTGTAACACAATCTAGTAGTTATATGTGGAAATTTGGTTCTAGGACATTTGATTTGAGCGCAATCCTCAAACTTAGGTCAAAAAAGCCATTTAAGCCTTTTCACAGTGAGATCTATGCGATATGGCCGAGAAATGTAATTTTGATGTTAACTCCCAAACCGCTGCGCAGAAGTCAACCAAACTTCACCCAATAGTGTATTGTATCACATTCTAGTAGTTACATTTGAAAATTTCGTTCTAGGACATTTGGTTTGAGCGCAATCTTTAAACTTAGGTCAAAAAAGCCATTTAAGCCTTTTCACAGTGAGATCTATGCGATATGGCCGAGAAATGTAATTTTGATGTTAACTCCCAAACCGCTGCGCAGAAGTCAACCAAACTTCACCCAATAGTGTATTGTATCACAATCTAGTAGTTACATTTGAAAATTTTGTTCTAGGACATTTTGTTTGAACGCAATCATCAAACTTAATTAAAAAAGTCATTTAAGCCTTTTCACAGTGAGATCTATGCGATATGGCCGAGAAATGTAATTTTGATGTTAACTCCCAAACCGCTGCGCAGAAGTCAACCAAACTTCACCCAATAGTGTATTGTATCACAATCTAGTAGTTACATTTGAAAATTTTGTTCTATGACATTTTGTTTGAACGCAATCATCAAACTTAATTAAAAAAGTCATTTAAGCCTTTTCACAGTGAGATCTATGCGATATGGCCGAGAAATGTAATTTTGATGTTAACTCCCAAACCGCTGCGCAGAAGTCAACCAAACTTCACCCATTAGTGTATTGTATCACAATCTAGTAGTTACATGTGGAAATTTGGTTATTGGACATTTGGTTTGAGCGCAATCATTAAACTTAGGTCAAAAAAGCCATTTAAGCCTTTTCACAGTGAGATCTATGCGATATGGCCGAGAAATGTAATTTTGATGTTAACTCCCAAACCGCTGCGCAGAAGTCAACCAAACTTCACCCAATAGTGTATTGTATCACAATCTAGTAGTTACATTTGAAAATTTTTTTTCTAGGAAATTTTGTTTGAGCGCAATCATCAAACTTAATTAAAAAAGTCATTTAAGCCTTTTCACAGTGAGATCTATGCGATATGGCCGAGAAATGTAATTTTGATGTTAACTCCCAAACCTCTGCGCAGAAGTCAACCAAACTTCACCCAATAGTGTTTGTATCACAATCTAGTAGTTACATGTGGAAATTTGGTTCTAGGACATTTGATTTGAGAGCAATCTTTAAACTTAGGTCAAAAAAGCCATTTAAGCCTTTTCACAGTGAGATCTATGCGATATGGCCGAGAAATGTAATTTTGATGTTAACTCCCAAACCGCTGCGCAGAAGTCAACCAAACTTCACCCAATAGTGTATTGTATCACAATCTAGTAGTTACATGTGGAAATTTTGTTCTAGGACATTTTGTTTGAGCGCAATCCTCAAACTTAGGTCAAAAAAGCCATTTAAGCCTTTTCACAGTGAGATCTATGCGATATGGCCGAGAAATGTAATTTTGATGTTAACTCCCAAACCGCTGCGCAGAAGTCAACCAAACTTCACCCAATAGTGTATTGTATCACAATCTAGTAGTTACATTTGGAAATTTGGTTCTTGGACATTTGATTTGAGCGCAATCCTCAAACTTAGGTCAAAAAAGCCATTTAAGCCTTTTCACAGTGAGATCTATGCGATATGGCCGAGAAATGTAATTTTGATGTTAACTCCCAAACCGCTGCGCAGAAGTCAACCAAACTTCACCCAATAGTGTATTGTATCACAATCTAGTAATTACATGTGGAAATTTGGTTCTAGGACATTTGATTTGAGCGCAATCCTCAAACTTAGGTCAAAAAAGCCATTTAAGCCTTTTCACAGTGAGATCTATGCGATATGGCCGAGAAATGTAATTTTGATGTTAACTCCCAAACCGCTGCGCAGAAGTCAACCAAACTTCACCCAATAGTGTATTGTATCACAATCTAGTAGTTACATTTGGAAATTTGGTTCTTGGACATTTGATTTGAGCGCAATCCTCAAACTTAGGTCAAAAAAGCCATTTAAGCCTTTTCACAGTGAGATCTATGCGATATGGCCGAGAAATGTAATTTTGATGTTAACTCCCAAACCGCTGCGCAGAAGTCAACCAAACTTCACCCAATAGTGTATTGTATCACAATCTAGTAGTTACATTTGAAAATTTTGTTCTAGGACATTTTGTTTGAACGCAATCATCAAACTTAATTAAAAAAGTCATTTAAGCCTTTTCACAGTGAGATCTATGCGATATGGCCGAGAAATGTAATTTTGATGTTAACTCCCAAACCGCTGCGCAGAAGTCAACCAAACTTCACCCAATAGTGTATTTTATCACAATCTAGTAGTTACATTTGGAAATTTAGTTCTAGGACATTTGATTTGAGCGCAATCATTAAACTTAATTAAAAAAGTCATTTAAGCCTTTTCACAGTGAGATCTATGCGATATGGCCGAGAAATGTAATTTTGATGTTAACTCCCAAACCGCTGCGCAGAAGTCAACCAAACTTCACCCATTAGTGTATTGTATCACAATCTAGTAATTACATGTGGATATTTGGTTCTAGGACATTTGATTTGAGCGCAATCCTCAAACTTAGGTCAAAAAAGCCATTTAAGCCTTTTCACAGTGAGATCTATGCGATATGGCCGAGAAATGTAATTTTGATGTTAACTCCCAAACCGCTGCGCAGAAGTCAACCAAACTTCACCCAATAGTGTATTGTATCACATTCTAGTAGTTACATTTGAAAATTTTGTTCTATGACATTTTGTTTGAACGCAATCATCAAACTTAATTAAAAAAGTCATTTAAGCCTTTTCACAGTGAGATCTATGCGATATGGCCGAGAAATGTAATTTTGATGTTAACTCCCAAACCGCTGCGCAGAAGTCAACCAAACTTCACCCATTAGTGTATTGTATCACAATCTAGTAGTTACATGTGGAAATTTGGTTATTGGACATTTGGTTTGAGCGCAATCATTAAACTTAGGTCAAAAAAGCCATTTAAGCCTTTTCACAGTGAGATCTATGCGATATGGCCGAGAAATGTAATTTTGATGTTAACTCCCAAACTGCTGCGCAGAAGTCAACCAAACTTCACCCAATAGTGTATTGTATCACAATCTAGTAGTTACATTTGAAAATTTTGTTCTAGGAAATTTTGTTTGAGCGCAATCATCAAACTTAATTAAAAAAGTCATTTAAGCCTTTTCACAGTGAGATCTATGCGATATGGCCGAGAAATGTAATTTTGATGTTAACTCCCAAACCTCTGCGCAGAAGTCAACCAAACTTCACCCATTAGTGTATTGTATCACAATCTAGTAGTTACATGTGGAAATTTGGTTCTAGGACATTTGATTTGAGCGCAATCCTCAAACTTAGGTCAAAAAAGCCATTTAAGCCTTTTCACAGTGAGATCTATGCGATATGGCCGAGAAATGTAATTTTGATGTTAACTCCCAAACCGCTGCGCAGAAGTCAACCAAACTTCACCCAATAGTGTATTGTATCACATTCTAGTAGTTACATTTGAAAATTTCGTTCTAGGACATTTGGTTTGAGCGCAATCTTTAAACTTAGGTCAAAAAAGCCATTTAAGCCTTTTCACAGTGAGATCTATGCGATATGTCCGAGAAATGTAATTTTGATGTTAACTCCCAAACCGCTGCGCAGAAGTCAACCAAACTTCACCCAATAGTGTATTGTATCACAATCTAGTAGTTACATTTGAAAATTTTGTTCTAGGACATTTTGTTTGAACGCAATCATCAAACTTAATTAAAAAAGTCATTTAAGCCTTTTCACAGTGAGATCTATGCGAAATGGCCGAGAAATGTAATTTTGATGTTAACTCCCAAACCGCTGCGCAGAAGTCAACCAAACTTCACCCAATAGTGTATTGTATCACAATCTAGTAGTTACATTTGAAAATTTTGTTCTAGGACATTTTGTTTGAACGCAATCATCAAACTTAATTAAAAAAGTCATTTAAGCCTTTTCACAGTGAGATCTATGCGATATGGCCGAGAAATGTAATTTTGATGTTAACTCCCAAACCGCTGCGCAGAAGTCAACCAAACTTCACCCAATAGTGTATTGTATCACATTCTAGTAGTTACATTTGAAAATTTCGTTCTAGGACATTTGGTTTGAGCGCAATCATTAAACTTAGGTCAAAAAAGCCATTTAAGCCTTTTCACAGTGAGATCTATGCGATATGGCCGAGAAATGTAATTTTGATGTTAACTCCCAAACCGCTGCGCAGAAGTCAACTAAACTTCACCCAATAGTGTATTGTATCACATTCTAGTAGTTACATTTGAAAATTTCGTTCTAGGACATTTGGTTTGAGCGCAATCATTAAACTTAATTAAAAAAGTCATTTAAGCCTTTTCACAGTGAGATCTATGCGATATGGCCGAGAAATGTAATTTTGATGTTAACTCCCAAACCGCTGCGCAGAAGTCAACCAAACTTCACCCAATAGTGTATTGTATCACAATCTATTAGTTACATTTGGAAATTTGGTTCTTGGACATTTGATTTGAGCGCAATCCTCAAATTTAGGTCAAAAAAGCCATTTAAGCCTTTTCACAGTGAGATCTATGCGATATGGCCGAGAAATGTAATTTTGATGTTAACTCCCAAACCGCTGCGCAGAAGTCAACCAAACTTCACCCATTAGTGTATTGTATCACAATCTAGTAGTTACATGTGGAAATTTGGTTATTGGACATTTGGTTTGAGCGCAATCTTTAAACTTAGGTCAAAAAAGCCATTTAAGCCTTTTCACAGTGAGATCTATGCGATATGGCCGAGAAATGTAATTTTGATGTTAACTCCCAAACCGCTGCGCAGAAGTCAACCAAACTTCACCCAATAGTGTATTGTATCACAATCTAGTAGTTGCATTTGAAAATTTTGTTCTAGGACATTTTGTTTGAACGCAATCATCAAACTTAATTAAAAAAGTCATTTAAGCCTTTTCACAGTGAGATCTATGCGATATGGCCGAGAAATGTAATTTTGATGTTAACTCCCAAACCGCTGCGCAGAAGTCAACCAAACTTCACCCATTAGTGTATTGTATCACAATCTAGTAGTTACATGTAGAAATTTGGTTATTGGACATTTGGTTTGAGCGCAATCCTCAAACTTAGGTCAAAAAAGCCATTTAAGCCTTTTCACATTGAGATCTATGCGATATGGCCGAGAAATGTAATTTTGATGTTAACTCCCAAACCGCTGCGCAGAAGTCAACCAAACTTCACCCAATAGTGTATTGTATCACAATCTAGTAGTTACATTTGAAAATTTTGTTCTAGGAAATTTTGTTTGAGCGCAATCCTCAAACTTAATTAAAAAAGTCATTTAAGCCTTTTCACAGTGAGATCTATACGATATGGCCGAGAAATGTAATTTTGATGTTAACTCCCAAACCTCTGCGCAGAAGTCAACCAAACTTCACCCATTAGTGTATTGTATCACAATCTAGTAGTTACATGTGGAAATTTGGTTCTAGGACATTTGATTTGAGCGCAATCCTCAAACTTAGGTCAAAAAAGCCATTTAAGCCTTTTCACAGTGAGATCTATGCGATATGGCCGAGAAATGTAATTTTGATGTTAACTCCCAAACCGCTGCGCAGAAGTCAACCAAACTTCACCCAATAGTGTATTGTATCACAATCTAGTAGTTACATTTGAAAATTTTGTTCTATGACATTTTGTTTGAACGCAATCATCAAACTTAATTAAAAAAGTCATTTAAGCCTTTTCACAGTGAGATCTATGCGATATGGCCGAGAAATGTAATTTTGATGTTAACTCCCAAACCGCTGCGCAGAAGTCAACCAAACTTCACCCATTAGTGTATTGTATCACAATCTAGTAGTTACATGTAGAAATTTGGTTATTGGACATTTGGTTTGAGCGCAATCATTAAACTTAGGTCAAAAAAGCCATTTAAGCCTTTTCACAGTGAGATCTATGCGATATGGCCGAGAAATGTAATTTTGATGTTAACTCCCAAACCGATGCGCAGAAGTCAACCAAACTTCACCCAATAGTGTATTGTATCACAATCTAGTAGTTACATTTGAAAATTTTGTTCTAGGAAATTTTGTTTGAGCGCAATCATCAAACTTAATTAAAAAAGTCATTTAAGCCTTTTCACAGTGAGATCTATACGATATGGCCGAGAAATGTAATTTTGATGTTAACTCCCAAACCTCTGCGCAGAAGTCAACCAAACTTCACCCATTAGTGTATTGTATCACAATCTAGTAGTTACATGTGGAAATTTGGTTCTAGGACATTTGATTTGAGCGCAATCCTCAAACTTAGGTCAAAAAAGCCATTTAAGCCTTTTCACAGTGAGATCTATGCGATATGGCCGAGAAATGTAATTTTGATGTTAACTCCCAAACCGCTGCGCAGAAGTCAACCAAACTTCACCCAATAGTGTATTGTATCACATTCTAGTAGTTACATTTGAAAATTTCGTTCTAGGACATTTGGTTTGAGCGCAATCTTTAAACTTAGGTCAAAAAAGCCATTTAAGCCTTTTCACAGTGAGATCTATGCGATATGGCCGAGAAATGTAATTTTGATGTTAACTCCCAAACCGCTGCGCAGAAGTCAACCAAACTTCACCCAATAGTGTATTGTATCACAATCTAGTAGTTACATTTGAAAATTTTGTTCTAGGACATTTTGTTTGAACGCAATCATCAAACTTAATTAAAAAAGTCATTTAAGCCTTTTCACAGTGAGATCTATGCGATATGGCCGAGAAATGTAATTTTGATGTTAACTCCCAAACCGCTGCGCAGAAGTCAACCAAACTTCACCCAATAGTGTATTGTATCACAATCTAGTAGTTACATTTGGAAATTTGGTTCTTGGACATTTGATTTGAGCGCAATCCTCAAACTTAGGTCAAAAAAGCCATTTAAGCCTTTTCACAGTGAGATCTATGCGATATGGCCGAGAAATGTAATTTTGATGTTAACTCCCAAACCGCTGCGCAGAAGTCAACCAAACTTCACCCAATAGTGTATTGTATCACAATCTAGTAGTTACATTTGAAAATTTTGTTCTAGGACATTTTGTTTGAACGCAATCATCAAACTTAATTAAAAAAGTCATTTAAGCCTTTTCACAGTGAGATCTATGCGATATGGCCGAGAAATGTAATTTTGATGTTAACTCCCAAACCGCTGCGCAGAAGTCAACCAAACTTCACCCAATAGTGTATTGTATCACATTCTAGTAGTTACATTTGAAAATTTCGTTCTAGGACATTTGGTTTGAGCGCAATTATTAAACTTAGGTCAAAAAAGCCATTTAAGCCTTTTCACAGTGAGATCTATGCGATATGGCCGAGAAATGTAATTTTGATGTTAACTCCCAAACCGCTGCGCAGAAGTCAACCAAACTTCACCCAATAGTGTATTGTATCACAATCTAGTAGTTACATTTGAAAATTTTGTTCTAGGAAATTTTGTTTGAGCGCAATCATCAAACTTAATTAAAAAAGTCATTTAAGCCTTTTCACAGTGAGATCTATGCGATATGGCCGAGAAATGTAATTTTGATGTTAACTCCCAAACCGCTGCGCAGAAGTCAACCAAACTTCACCCAATAGTGTATTGTATCACAATCTAGTAGTTACATTTGGAAATTTGGTTCTTGGACATTTGATTTGAGCGCAATCCTCAAACTTAGGTCAAAAAAGCCATTTAAGCCTTTTCACAGTGAGATCTATGCGATATGGCCGAGAAATGTAATTTTGATGTTAACTCCCAAACCGCTGCGCAGAAGTCAACCAAACTTCACCCAATAGTGTATTGTATCACAATCTAGTAGTTACATTTGAAAATTTTGTTCTAGGAAATTTTGTTTGAGCGCAATCATCAAACTTAATTAAAAATGTCATTTAAGCCTTTTCACAGTGAGATCTATGCGATATGGCCGAGAAATGTAATTTTGATGTTAACTCCCAAACCGCTGCGCAGAAGTCAACCAAACTTCACCCATTAGTGTATTGTATCACAATCTAGTAGTTACATGTGAAAATTTGGTTCTAGGACATTTGATTTGAGCGCAATCCTCAAACTTAGGTCAAAAAAGCCATTTAAGCCTTTTCACAGTGAGATCTATGCGATATGGCCGAGAAATGTAATTTTGATGTTAACTCCCAAACCGCTGCGCAGAAGTCAACCAAACTTCACCCAATAGTGTATTGTATCACATTCTAGTAGTTACATTTGAAAATTTCGTTCTAGGACATTTGGTTTGAGCGCAATCATTAAACTTAGGTCAAAAAAGCCATTTAAGCCTTTTCACAGTGAGATCTATGCGATATGGCCGAGAAATGTAATTTTGATGTTAACTCCCAAACCGCTGCGCAGAAGTCAACTAAACTTCACCCAATAGTGTATTGTATCACATTCTAGTAGTTACATTTGAAAATTTCGTTCTAGGACATTTGGTTTGAGCGCAATCATTAAACTTAATTAAAAAAGTCATTTAAGCCTTTTCACAGTGAGATCTATGCGATATGGCCGAGAAATGTAATTTTGATGTTAACTCCCAAACCGCTGCGCAGAAGTCAACCAAACTTCACCCATTAGTGTATTGTATCACAATCTAGTAATTACATGTGGAAATTTGGTTCTAGGACATTTGATTTGAGCGCAATCCTCAAACTTAGGTCAAAAAAGCCATTTAAGCCTTTTCACAGTGAGATCTATGCGATATGGCCGAGAAATGTAATTTTGATGTTAACTCCCAAACCGCTGCGCAGAAGTCAACCAAACTTCACCCAATAGTGTATTGTATCACAATCTAGTAGTTACATTTGAAAATTTTGTTCTATGACATTTTGTTTGAACGCAATCATCAAACTTAATTAAAAAAGTCATTTAAGCCTTTTCACAGTGAGATTTATGCGATATGGCCGAGAAATGTAATTTTGATGTTAACTCCCAAACCGCTGCGCAGAAGTCAACCAAACTTCACCCATTAGTGTATTGTATCACAATCTAGTAGTTACATGTGGAAATTTGGTTATTGGACATTTGGTTTGAGCGCAATCATTAAACTTAGGTCAAAAAAGCCATTTAAGCCTTTTCACAGTGAGATCTATGCGATATGGCCGAGAAATGTAATTTTGATGTTAACTCCCAAACCGCTGCGCAGAAGTCAACCAAACTTCACCCAATAGTGTATTGTATCACAATCTAGTAGTTACATTTGAAAATTTTGTTCTAGGAAATTTTGTTTGAGCGCAATCCTCAAACTTAGGTCAAAAAAGCCATTTAAGCCTTTTCACAGTGAGATCTATGCGATATGGCCGAGAAATGTAATTTTGATGTTAACTCCCAAACCGCTGCGCAGAAGTCAACCAAACTTCACCCAATAGTGTATTGTATCACAATCTAGTAGTTACATTTGAAAATTTTGTTCTAGGACATTTTGTTTGAACGCAATCATCAAACTTAATTAAAAAAGTCTTTAAGCCTTTTCACAGTGAGATCTATGCGATATGGCCGAGAAATGTAATTTTGATGTTAACTCCCAAACCGCTGCGCAGAAGTCAACCAAACTTCACCCAATAGTGTATTGTATCACAATCTAGTAGTTACATTTGGAAATTTGGTTCTTGGACATTTGATTTGAGCGCAATCCTAAAACTTAGGTCAAAAAAGCCATTTAAGCCTTTTCACAGTGAGATCTATGCGATATGGCCGAGAAATGTAATTTTGATGTTAACTCCCAAACCGCTGCGCAGAAGTCAACCAAACTTCACCCAATAGTGTATTGTATCACAATCTAGTAGTTACATTTGAAAATTTTGTTCTAGGACATTTTGTTTGAACGCAATCATCAAACTTAATTAAAAAAGTCATTTAAGCCTTTTCACAGTGAGATCTATGCGATATGGCCGAGAAATGTAATTTTGATGTTAACTCCCAAACCGCTGCGCAGAAGTCAACCAAACTTCACCCAATAGTGTATTTTATCACAATCTAGTAGTTACATTTGGAAATTTAGTTCTTGGACATTTGATTTGAGCGCAATCATTAAACTTAATTAAAAAAGTCATTTAAGCCTTTTCACAGTGAGATCTATGCGATATGGCCGAGAAATGTAATTTTGATGTTAACTCCCAAACCGCTGCGCAGAAGTCAACCAAACTTCACCCATTAGTGTATTGTATCACAATCTAGTAATTACATGTGGAAATTTGGTTCTAGGACATATGATTTGAGCGCAATCCTCAAACTTAGGTCAAAAAAGCCATTTAAGCCTTTTCACAGTGAGATCTATGCGATATGGCCGAGAAATGTAATTTTGATGTTAACTCCCAAACCGCTGCGCAGAAGTCAACCAAACTTCACCCAATAGTGTATTGTATCACAATCTAGTAGTTACATTTGAAAATTTTGTTCTATGACATTTTGTTTGAACGCAATCATCAAACTTAATTAAAAAAGTCATTTAAGCCTTTTCACAGTGAGATCTATGCGATATGGCCGAGAAATGTAATTTTGATGTTAACTCCCAAACCTCTGCGCAGAAGTCAACCAAACTTCACCCATTAGTGTATTGTATCACAATCTAGTAGTTACATGTGGAAATTTGGTTCTAGGACATTTGATTTGAGCGCAATCCTCAAACTTAGGTCAAAAAAGCCATTTAAGCCTTTTCACAGTGAGATCTATGCGATATGGCCGAGAAATGTAATTTTGATGTTAACTCCCAAACCGCTGCGCAGAAGTCAACCAAACTTCACCCAATAGTGTATTGTATCACAATCTAGTAATTACATGTGGAAATTTGGTTCTAGGACATTTGATTTGAGCGCAATCCTCAAACTTAGGTCAAAAAAGCCATTTAAGCCTTTTCACAGTGAGATCTATGCGATATGGCCGAGAAATGTAATTTTGATGTTAACTCCCAAACCGCTGCGCAGAAGTCAACCAAACTTCACCCAATAGTGTATTGTATCACAATCTAGTAGTTACATTTGAAAATTTTGTTCTATGACATTTTGTTTGAACGCAATCATCAAACTTAATTAAAAAAGTCATTTAAGCCTTATCACAGTAAGATCTATGCGATATGGCCGAGAAATGTAATTTTGATGTTAACTCCCAAACCGCTGCGCAGAAGTCAACCAAACTTCACCCATTAGTGTATTGTATCACAATCTAGTAGTTACATGTGGAAATTTGGTTATTGTACATTTGGTTTGAGCGCAATCATTAAACTTAGGTCAAAAAAGCCATTTAAGCCTTTTCACAGTGAGATCTATGCGATATGGCCGAGAAATGTAATTTTGATGTTAACTCCCAAACCGCTGCGCAGAAGTCAACCAAACTTCACCCAATAGTGTATTGTATCACAATCTAGTAGTTACATTTGAAAATTTTGTTCTAGGAAATTTTGTTTGAGCGCAATCATCAAACTTAATTAAAAAAGTCATTTAAGCCTTTTCACAGTGAGATCTATGCGATATGGCCGAGAAATGTAATTTTGATGTTAACTCCCAAACCTCTGCGCAGAAGTCAACCAAACTTCACCCATTAGTGTATTGTATCACAATCTAGTAGTTACATGTGGAAATTTGGTTCTAGGACATTTGATTTGAGCGCAATCCTCAAACTTAGGTCAAAAAAGCCATTTAAGCCTTTTCACAGTGAGATCTATGCGATATGGCCGAGAAATGTAATTTTGATGTTAACTCCCAAACCGCTGCGCAGAAGTCAACCAAACTTCACCCAATAGTGTATTGTATCACATTCTAGTAGTTACATTTGAAAATTTCGTTCTAGGACATTTGGTTTGAGCGCAATCATTAAACTTAGGTCAAAAAAGCCATTTAAGCCTTTTCACAGTGAGATCTATGCGATATGGCCGAGAAATGTAATTTTGATGTTAACTCCCAAACCGCTGCGCAGAAGTCAACTAAACTTCACCCAATAGTGTATTGTATCACATTCTAGTAGTTACATTTGAAAATTTCGTTCTAGGACATTTGGTTTGAGCGCAATCATTAAACTTAATTAAAAAAGTCATTTAAGCCTTTTCACAGTGAGATCTATGCGATATGGCCGAGAAATGTAATTTTGATGTTAACTCCCAAACCGCTGCGCAGAAGTCAACCAAACTTCACCCAATAGTGTATTGTATCACAATCTATTAGTTACATTTGGAAATTTGGTTCTTGGACATTTGATTTGAGCGCAATCCTCAAACTTAGGTCAAAAAAGCCATTTAAGCCTTTTCACAGTGAGATCTATGCGATATGGCCGAGAAATGTAATTTTGATGTTAACTCCCAAACCGCTGCGCAGAAGTCAACCAAACTTCACCCATTAGTGTATTGTATCACAATCTAGTAGTTACATGTGGAAATTTGGTTATTGGACATTTGGTTTGAGCGCAATCTTTAAACTTAGGTCAAAAAAGCCATTTAAGCCTTTTCACAGTGAGATCTATGCGATATGGCCGAGAAATGTAATTTTGATGTTAACTCCCAAACCGCTGCGCAGAAGTCAACCAAACTTCACCCAATAGTGTATTGTATCACAATCTAGTAGTTGCATTTGAAAATTTTGTTCTAGGACATTTTGTTTGAACGCAATCATCAAACTTAATTAAAAAAGTCATTTAAGCCTTTTCACAGTGAGATCTATGCGATATGGCCGAGAAATGTAATTTTGATGTTAACTCCCAAACCGCTGCGCAGAAGTCAACCAAACTTCACCCATTAGTGTATTGTATCACAATCTAGTAGTTACATGTAGAAATTTGGTTATTGGACATTTGGTTTGAGCGCAATCCTCAAACTTAGGTCAAAAAAGCCATTTAAGCCTTTTCACATTGAGATCTATGCGATATGGCCGAGAAATGTAATTTTGATGTTAACTCCCAAACCGCTGCGCAGAAGTCAACCAAACTTCACCCAATAGTGTATTGTATCACAATCTAGTAGTTACATTTGAAAATTTTGTTCTAGGAAATTTTGTTTGAGCGCAATCCTCAAACTTAATTAAAAAAGTCATTTAAGCCTTTTCACAGTGAGATCTATACGATATGGCCGAGAAATGTAATTTTGATGTTAACTCCCAAACCTCTGCGCAGAAGTCAACCAAACTTCACCCATTAGTGTATTGTATCACAATCTAGTAGTTACATGTGGAAATTTGGTTCTAGGACATTTGATTTGAGCGCAATCCTCAAACTTAGGTCAAAAAAGCCATTTAAGCCTTTTCACAGTGAGATCTATGCGATATGGCCGAGAAATGTAATTTTGATGTTAACTCCCAAACCGCTGCGCAGAAGTCAACCAAACTTCACCCAATAGTGTATTGTATCACAATCTAGTAGTTGCATTTGAAAATTTTGTTCTAGGACATTTTGTTTGAACGCAATCATCAAACTTAATTAAAAAAGTCATTTAAGCCTTTTCACAGTGAGATCTATGCGATATGGCCGAGAAATGTAATTTTGATGTTAACTCCCAAACCGCTGCGCAGAAGTCAACCAAACTTCACCCATTAGTGTATTGTATCACAATCTAGTAGTTACATGTAGAAATTTGGTTATTGGACATTTGGTTTGAGCGCAATCCTCAAACTTAGGTCAAAAAAGCCATTTAAGCCTTTTCACATTGAGATCTATGCGATATGGCCGAGAAATGTAATTTTGATGTTAACTCCCAAACCGCTGCGCAGAAGTCAACCAAACTTCACCCAATAGTGTATTGTATCACAATCTAGTAGTTACATTTGAAAATTTTGTTCTAGGAAATTTTGTTTGAGCGCAATCCTCAAACTTAATTAAAAAAGTCATTTAAGCCTTTTCACAGTGAGATCTATACGATATGGCCGAGAAATGTAATTTTGATGTTAACTCCCAAACCTCTGCGCAGAAGTCAACCAAACTTCACCCATTAGTGTATTGTATCACAATCTAGTAGTTACATGTGGAAATTTGGTTCTAGGACATTTGATTTGAGCGCAATCCTCAAACTTAGGTCAAAAAAGCCATTTAAGCCTTTTCACAGTGAGATCTATGCGATATGGCCGAGAAATGTAATTTTGATGTTAACTCCCAAACCGCTGCGCAGAAGTCAACCAAACTTCACCCAATAGTGTATTGTATCACAATCTAGTAGTTACATTTGAAAATTTTGTTCTATGACATTTTGTTTGAACGCAATCATCAAACTTAATTAAAAAAGTCATTTAAGCCTTTTCACAGTGAGATCTATGCGATATGGCCGAGAAATGTAATTTTGATGTTAACTCCCAAACCGCTGCGCAGAAGTCAACCAAACTTCACCCATTAGTGTATTGTATCACAATCTAGTAGTTACATGTAGAAATTTGGTTATTGGACATTTGGTTTGAGCGCAATCATTAAACTTAGGTCAAAAAAGCCATTTAAGCCTTTTCACAGTGAGATCTATGCGATATGGCCGAGAAATGTAATTTTGATGTTAACTCCCAAACCTCTGCGCAGAAGTCAACCAAACTTCACCCATTAGTGTATTGTATCACAATCTAGTAGTTACATGTGGAAATTTGGTTCTAGGACATTTGATTTGAGCGCAATCCTCAAACTTAGGTCAAAAAAGCCATTTAAGCCTTTTCACAGTGAGATCTATGCGATATGGCCGAGAAATGTAATTTTGATGTTAACTCCCAAACCGCTGCGCAGAAGTCAACCAAACTTCACCCAATAGTGTATTGTATCACATTCTAGTAGTTACATTTGAAAATTTCGTTCTAGGACATTTGGTTTGAGCGCAATCATTAAACTTAGGTCAAAAAAGCCATTTAAGCCTTTTCACAGTGAGATCTATGCGATATGGCCGAGAAATGTAATTTTGATGTTAACTCCCAAACCGCTGCGCAGAAGTCAACTAAACTTCACCCAATAGTGTATTGTATCACATTCTAGTAGTTACATTTGAAAATTTCGTTCTAGGACATTTGGTTTGAGCGCAATCATTAAACTTAATTAAAAAAGTCATTTAAGCCTTTTCACAGTGAGATCTATGCGATATGGCCGAGAAATGTAATTTTGATGTTAACTCCCAAACCGCTGCGCAGAAGTCAACCAAACTTCACCCAATAGTGTATTGTATCACAATCTATTAGTTACATTTGGAAATTTGGTTCTTGGACATTTGATTTGAGCGCAATCCTCAAACTTAGGTCAAAAAAGCCATTTAAGCCTTTTCACAGTGAGATCTATGCGATATGGCCGAGAAATGTAATTTTGATGTTAACTCCCAAACCGCTGCGCAGAAGTCAACCAAACTTCACCCATTAGTGTATTGTATCACAATCTAGTAGTTACATGTGGAAATTTGGTTATTGGACATTTGGTTTGAGCGCAATCTTTAAACTTAGGTCAAAAAAGCCATTTAAGCCTTTTCACAGTGAGATCTATGCGATATGGCCGAGAAATGTAATTTTGATGTTAACTCCCAAACCGCTGCGCAGAAGTCAACCAAACTTCACCCAATAGTGTATTGTATCACAATCTAGTAGTTGCATTTGAAAATTTTGTTCTAGGACATTTTGTTTGAACGCAATCATCAAACTTAATTAAAAAAGTCATTTAAGCCTTTTCACAGTGAGATCTATGCGATATGGCCGAGAAATGTAATTTTGATGTTAACTCCCAAACCGCTGCGCAGAAGTCAACCAAACTTCACCCAATAGTGTATTGTATCACATTCTAGTAGTTACATTTGAAAATTTCGTTCTAGGACATTTGGTTTGAGCGCAATCATTAAACTTAGGTCAAAAAAGCCATTTAAGCCTTTTCACAGTGAGATCTATGCGATATGGCCGAGAAATGTAATTTTAATGTTAACTCCCAAACCGCTGCGCAGAAGTCAACTAAACTTCACCCAATAGTGTATTGTATCACATTCTAGTAGTTACATTTGAAAATTTCGTTCTAGGACATTTGGTTTGAGCGCAATCATTAAACTTAATTAAAAAAGTCATTTAAGCCTTTTCACAGTGAGATCTATGCGATATGGCCGAGAAATGTAATTTTGATGTTAACTCCCAAACCGCTGCGCAGAAGTCAACCAAACTTCACCCAATAGTGTATTGTATCACAATCTATTAGTTACATTTGGAAATTTGGTTCTTGGACATTTGATTTGAGCGCAATCCTCAAACTTAGGTCAAAAAAGCCATTTAAGCCTTTTCACAGTGAGATCTATGCGATATGGCCGAGAAATGTAATTTTGATGTTAACTCCCAAACCGCTGCGCAGAAGTCAACCAAACTTCACCCATTAGTGTATTGTATCACAATCTAGTAGTTACATGTGGAAATTTGGTTATTGGACATTTGGTTTGAGCGCAATCTTTAAACTTAGGTCAAAAAAGCCATTTAAGCCTTTTCACAGTGAGATCTATGCGATATGGCCGAGAAATGTAATTTTGATGTTAACTCCCAAACCGCTGCGCAGAAGTCAACCAAACTTCACCCAATAGTGTATTGTATCACAATCTAGTAGTTGCATTTGAAAATTTTGTTCTAGGACATTTTGTTTGAACGCAATCATCAAACTTAATTAAAAAAGTCATTTAAGCCTTTTCACAGTGAGATCTATGCGATATGGCCGAGAAATGTAATTTTGATGTTAACTCCCAAACCGCTGCGCAGAAGTCAACCAAACTTCACCCATTAGTGTATTGTATCACAATCTAGTAGTTACATGTAGAAATTTGGTTATTGGACATTTGGTTTGAGCGCAATCCTCAAACTTAGGTCAAAAAAGCCATTTAAGCCTTTTCACATTGAGATCTATGCGATATGGCCGAGAAATGTAATTTTGATGTTAACTCCCAAACCGCTGCGCAGAAGTCAACCAAACTTCACCCAATAGTGTATTGTATCACAATCTAGTAGTTACATTTGAAAATTTTGTTCTAGGAAATTTTGTTTGAGCGCAATCCTCAAACTTAATTAAAAAAGTCATTTAAGCCTTTTCACAGTGAGATCTATACGATATGGCCGAGAAATGTAATTTTGATGTTAACTCCCAAACCTCTGCGCAGAAGTCAACCAAACTTCACCCATTAGTGTATTGTATCACAATCTAGTAGTTACATGTGGAAATTTGGTTCTAGGACATTTGATTTGAGCGCAATCCTCAAACTTAGGTCAAAAAAGCCATTTAAGCCTTTTCACAGTGAGATCTATGCGATATGGCCGAGAAATGTAATTTTGATGTTAACTCCCAAACCGCTGCGCAGAAGTCAACCAAACTTCACCCAATAGTGTATTGTATCACAATCTAGTAGTTGCATTTGAAAATTTTGTTCTAGGACATTTTGTTTGAACGCAATCATCAAACTTAATTAAAAAAGTCATTTAAGCCTTTTCACAGTGAGATCTATGCGATATGGCCGAGAAATGTAATTTTGATGTTAACTCCCAAACCGCTGCGCAGAAGTCAACCAAACTTCACCCATTAGTGTATTGTATCACAATCTAGTAGTTACATGTAGAAATTTGGTTATTGGACATTTGGTTTGAGCGCAATCCTCAAACTTAGGTCAAAAAAGCCATTTAAGCCTTTTCACATTGAGATCTATGCGATATGGCCGAGAAATGTAATTTTGATGTTAACTCCCAAACCGCTGCGCAGAAGTCAACCAAACTTCACCCAATAGTGTATTGTATCACAATCTAGTAGTTACATTTGAAAATTTTGTTCTAGGAAATTTTGTTTGAGCGCAATCCTCAAACTTAATTAAAAAAGTCATTTAAGCCTTTTCACAGTGAGATCTATACGATATGGCCGAGAAATGTAATTTTGATGTTAACTCCCAAACCTCTGCGCAGAAGTCAACCAAACTTCACCCATTAGTGTATTGTATCACAATCTAGTAGTTACATGTGGAAATTTGGTTCTAGGACATTTGATTTGAGCGCAATCCTCAAACTTAGGTCAAAAAAGCCATTTAAGCCTTTTCACAGTGAGATCTATGCGATATGGCCGAGAAATGTAATTTTGATGTTAACTCCCAAACCGCTGCGCAGAAGTCAACCAAACTTCACCCAATAGTGTATTGTATCACAGTCTAGTAGTTACATTTGAAAATTTTGTTCTATGACATTTTGTTTGAACGCAATCATCAAACTTAATTAAAAAAGTCATTTAAGCCTTTTCACAGTGAGATCTATGCGATATGGCCGAGAAATGTAATTTTGATGTTAACTCCCAAACCGCTGCGCAGAAGTCAACCAAACTTCACCCATTAGTGTATTGTATCACAATCTAGTAGTTACATGTAGAAATTTGGTTATTGGACATTTGGTTTGAGCGCAATCATTAAACTTAGGTCAAAAAAGCCATTTAAGCCTTTTCACAGTGAGATCTATGCGATATGGCCGAGAAATGTAATTTTGATGTTAACTCCCAAACCGCTGCGCAGAAGTCAACCAAACTTCACCCAATAGTGTATTGTATCACAATCTAGTAGTTACATTTGAAAATTTTGTTCTAGGACATTTTGTTTGAACGCAATCATCAAACTTAATTAAAAAAGTCATTTAAGCCTTTTCACAGTGAGATCTATGCGATATGGCCGAGAAATGTAATTTTGATGTTAACTCCCAAACCGCTGCGCAGAAGTCAACCAAACTTCACCCAATAGTGTATTGTATCACAATCTAGTAGTTACATTTGGAAATTTGGTTCTTGGACATTTGATTTGAGCGCAATCCTCAAACTTAGGTCAAAAAAGCCATTTAAGCCTTTTCACAGTGAGATCTATGCGATATGGCCGAGAAATGTAATTTTGATGTTAACTCCCAAACCGCTGCGCAGAAGTCAACCAAACTTCACCCAATAGTGTATTGTATCACAATCTAGTAGTTACATTTGAAAATTTTGTTCTAGGACATTTTGTTTGAACGCAATCATCAAACTTAATTAAAAAAGTCATTTAAGCCTTTTCACAGTGAGATCTATGCGATATGGCCGAGAAATGTAATTTTGATGTTAACTCCCAAACCGCTGCGCAGAAGTCAACCAAACTTCACCCAATAGTGTATTGTATCACATTCTAGTAGTTACATTTGAAAATTTCGTTCTAGGACATTTGGTTTGAGCGCAATTATTAAACTTAGGTCAAAAAAGCCATTTAAGCCTTTTCACAGTGAGATCTATGCGATATGGCCGAGAAATGTAATTTTGATGTTAACTCCCAAACCGCTGCGCAGAAGTCAACCAAACTTCACCCAATAGTGTATTGTATCACAATCTAGTAGTTACATTTGAAAATTTTGTTCTAGGAAATTTTGTTTGAGCGCAATCATCAAACTTAATTAAAAAAGTCATTTAAGCCTTTTCACAGTGAGATCTATGCGATATGGCCGAGAAATGTAATTTTGATGTTAACTCCCAAACCGCTGCGCAGAAGTCAACCAAACTTCACCCAATAGTGTATTGTATCACAATCTAGTAGTTACATTTGGAAATTTGGTTCTTGGACATTTGATTTGAGCGCAATCCTCAAACTTAGGTCAAAAAAGCCATTTAAGCCTTTTCACAGTGAGATCTATGCGATATGGCCGAGAAATGTAATTTTGATGTTAACTCCCAAACCGCTGCGCAGAAGTCAACCAAACTTCACCCAATAGTGTATTGTATCACAATCTAGTAGTTACATTTGAAAATTTTGTTCTAGGAAATTTTGTTTGAGCGCAATCATCAAACTTAATTAAAAATGTCATTTAAGCCTTTTCACAGTGAGATCTATGCGATATGGCCGAGAAATGTAATTTTGATGTTAACTCCCAAACCGCTGCGCAGAAGTCAACCAAACTTCACCCATTAGTGTATTGTATCACAATCTAGTAGTTACATGTGAAAATTTGGTTCTAGGACATTTGATTTGAGCGCAATCCTCAAACTTAGGTCAAAAAAGCCATTTAAGCCTTTTCACAGTGAGATCTATGCGATATGGCCGAGAAATGTAATTTTGATGTTAACTCCCAAACCGCTGCGCAGAAGTCAACCAAACTTCACCCAATAGTGTATTGTATCACATTCTAGTAGTTACATTTGAAAATTTCGTTCTAGGACATTTGGTTTGAGCGCAATCATTAAACTTAGGTCAAAAAAGCCATTTAAGCCTTTTCACAGTGAGATCTATGCGATATGGCCGAGAAATGTAATTTTGATGTTAACTCCCAAACCGCTGCGCAGAAGTCAACTAAACTTCACCCAATAGTGTATTGTATCACATTCTAGTAGTTACATTTGAAAATTTCGTTCTAGGACATTTGGTTTGAGCGCAATCATTAAACTTAATTAAAAAAGTCATTTAAGCCTTTTCACAGTGAGATCTATGCGATATGGCCGAGAAATGTAATTTTGATGTTAACTCCCAAACCGCTGCGCAGAAGTCAACCAAACTTCACCCATTAGTGTATTGTATCACAATCTAGTAATTACATGTGGAAATTTGGTTCTAGGACATTTGATTTGAGCGCAATCCTCAAACTTAGGTCAAAAAAGCCATTTAAGCCTTTTCACAGTGAGATCTATGCGATATGGCCGAGAAATGTAATTTTGATGTTAACTCCCAAACCGCTGCGCAGAAGTCAACCAAACTTCACCCAATAGTGTATTGTATCACAATCTAGTAGTTACATTTGAAAATTTTGTTCTATGACATTTTGTTTGAACGCAATCATCAAACTTAATTAAAAAAGTCATTTAAGCCTTTTCACAGTGAGATCTATGCGATATGGCCGAGAAATGTAATTTTGATGTTAACTCCCAAACCGCTGCGCAGAAGTCAACCAAACTTCACCCATTAGTGTATTGTATCACAATCTAGTAGTTACATGTGGAAATTTGGTTATTGGACATTTGGTTTGAGCGCAATCATTAAACTTAGGTCAAAAAAGCCATTTAAGCCTTTTCACAGTGAGATCTATGCGATATGGCCGAGAAATGTAATTTTGATGTTAACTCCCAAACCGCTGCGCAGAAGTCAACCAAACTTCACCCAATAGTGTATTGTATCACAATCTAGTAGTTACATTTGAAAATTTTGTTCTAGGAAATTTTGTTTGAGCGCAATCCTCAAACTTAGGTCAAAAAAGCCATTTAAGCCTTTTCACAGTGAGATCTATGCGATATGGCCGAGAAATGTAATTTTGATGTTAACTCCCAAACCGCTGCGCAGAAGTCAACCAAACTTCACCCAATAGTGTATTGTATCACAATCTAGTAGTTACATTTGAAAATTTTGTTCTAGGACATTTTGTTTGAACGCAATCATCAAACTTAATTAAAAAAGTCATTTAAGCCTTTTCACAGTGAGATCTATGCGATATGGCCGAGAAATGTAATTTTGATGTTAACTCCCAAACCGCTGCGCAGAAGTCAACCAAACTTCACCCAATAGTGTATTGTATCACAATCTAGTAGTTACATTTGGAAATTTGGTTCTTGGACATTTGATTTGAGCGCAATCCTAAAACTTAGGTCAAAAAAGCCATTTAAGCCTTTTCACAGTGAGATCTATGCGATATGGCCGAGAAATGTAATTTTGATGTTAACTCCCAAACCGCTGCGCAGAAGTCAACCAAACTTCACCCAATAGTGTATTGTATCACAATCTAGTAGTTACATTTGAAAATTTTGTTCTAGGACATTTTGTTTGAACGCAATCATCAAACTTAATTAAAAAAGTCATTTAAGCCTTTTCACAGTGAGATCTATGCGATATGGCCGAGAAATGTAATTTTGATGTTAACTCCCAAACCGCTGCGCAGAAGTCAACCAAACTTCACCCAATAGTGTATTTTATCACAATCTAGTAGTTACATTTGGAAATTTAGTTCTTGGACATTTGATTTGAGCGCAATCATTAAACTTAATTAAAAAAGTCATTTAAGCCTTTTCACAGTGAGATCTATGCGATATGGCCGAGAAATGTAATTTTGATGTTAACTCCCAAACCGCTGCGCAGAAGTCAACCAAACTTCACCCATTAGTGTATTGTATCACAATCTAGTAATTACATGTGGAAATTTGGTTCTAGGACATATGATTTGAGCGCAATCCTCAAACTTAGGTCAAAAAAGCCATTTAAGCCTTTTCACAGTGAGATCTATGCGATATGGCCGAGAAATGTAATTTTGATGTTAACTCCCAAACCGCTGCGCAGAAGTCAACCAAACTTCACCCAATAGTGTATTGTATCACAATCTAGTAGTTACATTTCAAAATTTTGTTCTATGACATTTTGTTTGAACGCAATCATCAAACTTAATTAAAAAAGTCATTTAAGCCTTTTCACAGTGAGATCTATGCGATATGGCCGAGAAATGTAATTTTGATGTTAACTCCCAAACCGCTGCGCAGAAGTCAACCAAACTTCACCCATTAGTGTATTGTATCACAATCTAGTAGTTATATGTGGAAATTTGGTTATTGGAAATTTGGTTTGAGCGCAATCATTAAACTTAGGTCAAAAAAGCCATTTAAGCCTTTTCACAGTGAGATCTATACGATATGGCCGAGAAATGTAATTTTGATGTTAACTCCCAAACCTCTGCGCAGAAGTCAACCAAACTTCACCCATTAGTGTATTGTATCACAATCTAGTAGTTACATGTGGAAATTTGGTTCTAGGACATTTGATTTGAGCGCAATCCTCAAACTTAGGTCAAAAAAGCCATTTAAGCCTTTTCACAGTGAGATCTATGCGATATGGCCGAGAAATGTAATTTTGATGTTAACTCCCAAACCGCTGCGCAGAAGTCAACCAAACTTCACCCAATAGTGTATTGTATCACAATCTAGTAATTACATGTGGAAATTTGGTTCTAGGACATTTGATTTAAGCGCAATCCTCAAACTTAGGTCAAAAAAGCCATTTAAGCCTTTTCACAGTGAGATCTATGCGATATGGCCGAGAAATGTAATTTTGATGTTAACTCCCAAACCGCTGCGCAGAAGTCAACCAAACTTCACCCAATAGTGTATTGTATCACAATCTAGTAGTTACATTTGAAAATTTTGTTCTATGACATTTTGTTTGAACGCAATCATCAAACTTAATTAAAAAAGTCATTTAAGCCTTATCACAGTGAGATCTATGCGATATGGCCGAGAAATGTAATTTTGATGTTAACTCCCAAACCGCTGCGCAGAAGTCAACCAAACTTCACCCATTAGTGTATTGTATCACAATCTAGTAGTTACATGTGGAAATTTGGTTATTGGACATTTGGTTTGAGCGCAATCATTAAACTTAGGTCAAAAAAGCCATTTAAGCCTTTTCACAGTGAGATCTATGCGATATGGCCGAGAAATGTAATTTTGATGTTAACTCCCAAACCGCTGCGCAGAAGTCAACCAAACTTCACCCAATAGTGTATTGTATCACAATCTAGTAGTTACATTTGAAAATTTTGTTCTAGGAAATTTTGTTTGAGCGCAATCATCAAACTTAATTAAAAAAGTCATTTAAGCCTTTTCACAGTGAGATCTATGCGATATGGCCGAGAAATGTAATTTTGATGTTAACTCCCAAACCTCTGCGCAGAAGTCAACCAAACTTCACCCATTAGTGTATTGTATCACAATCTAGTAGTTACATGTGGAAATTTGGTTCTAGGACATTTGATTTGAGCGCAATCCTCAAACTTAGGTCAAAAAAGCCATTTAAGCCTTTTCACAGTGAGATCTATGCGATATGGCCGAGAAATGTAATTTTGATGTTAACTCCCAAACCGCTGCGCAGAAGTCAACCAAACTTCACCCAATAGTGTATTGTATCACATTCTAGTAGTTACATTTGAAAATTTCGTTCTAGGACATTTGGTTTGAGCGCAATCATTAAACTTAGGTCAAAAAAGCCATTTAAGCCTTTTCACAGTGAGATCTATGCGATATGGCCGAGAAATGTAATTTTGATGTTAACTCCCAAACCGCTGCGCAGAAGTCAACTAAACTTCACCCAATAGTGTATTGTATCACATTCTAGTAGTTACATTTGAAAATTTCGTTCTAGGACATTTGGTTTGAGCGCAATCATTAAACTTAATTAAAAAAGTCATTTAAGCCTTTTCACAGTGAGATCTATGCGATATGGCCGAGAAATGTAATTTTGATGTTAACTCCCAAACCGCTGCGCAGAAGTCAACCAAACTTCACCCAATAGTGTATTGTATCACAATCTATTAGTTACATTTGGAAATTTGGTTCTTGGACATTTGATTTGAGCGCAATCCTCAAACTTAGGTCAAAAAAGCCATTTAAGCCTTTTCACAGTGAGATCTATGCGATATGGCCGAGAAATGTAATTTTGATGTTAACTCCCAAACCGCTGCGCAGAAGTCAACCAAACTTCACCCATTAGTGTATTGTATCACAATCTAGTAGTTACATGTGGAAATTTGGTTATTGGACATTTGGTTTGAGCGCAATCTTTAAACTTAGGTCAAAAAAGCCATTTAAGCCTTTTCACAGTGAGATCTATGCGATATGGCCGAGAAATGTAATTTTGATGTTAACTCCCAAACCGCTGCGCAGAAGTCAACCAAACTTCACCCAATAGTGTATTGTATCACAATCTAGTAGTTGCATTTGAAAATTTTGTTCTAGGACATTTTGTTTGAACGCAATCATCAAACTTAATTAAAAAAGTCATTTAAGCCTTTTCACAGTGAGATCTATGCGATATGGCCGAGAAATGTAATTTTGATGTTAACTCCCAAACCGCTGCGCAGAAGTCAACCAAACTTCACCCATTAGTGTATTGTATCACAATCTAGTAGTTACATGTAGAAATTTGGTTATTGGACATTTGGTTTGAGCGCAATCCTCAAACTTAGGTCAAAAAAGCCATTTAAGCCTTTTCACATTGAGATCTATGCGATATGGCCGAGAAATGTAATTTTGATGTTAACTCCCAAACCGCTGCGCAGAAGTCAACCAAACTTCACCCAATAGTGTATTGTATCACAATCTAGTAGTTACATTTGAAAATTTTGTTCTAGGAAATTTTGTTTGAGCGCAATCCTCAAACTTAATTAAAAAAGTCATTTAAGCCTTTTCACAGTGAGATCTATACGATATGGCCGAGAAATGTAATTTTGATGTTAACTCCCAAACCTCTGCGCAGAAGTCAACCAAACTTCACCCATTAGTGTATTGTATCACAATCTAGTAGTTACATGTGGAAATTTGGTTCTAGGACATTTGATTTGAGCGCAATCCTCAAACTTAGGTCAAAAAAGCCATTTAAGCCTTTTCACAGTGAGATCTATGCGATATGGCCGAGAAATGTAATTTTGATGTTAACTCCCAAACCGCTGCGCAGAAGTCAACCAAACTTCACCCAATAGTGTATTGTATCACAATCTAGTAGTTACATTTGAAAATTTTGTTCTATGACATTTTGTTTGAACGCAATCATCAAACTTAATTAAAAAAGTCATTTAAGCCTTTTCACAGTGAGATCTATGCGATATGGCCGAGAAATGTAATTTTGATGTTAACTCCCAAACCGCTGCGCAGAAGTCAACCAAACTTCACCCATTAGTGTATTGTATCACAATCTAGTAGTTACATGTAGAAATTTGGTTATTGGACATTTGGTTTGAGCGCAATCATTAAACTTAGGTCAAAAAAGCCATTTAAGCCTTTTCACAGTGAGATCTATGCGATATGGCCGAGAAATGTAATTTTGATGTTAACTCCCAAACCGATGCGCAGAAGTCAACCAAACTTCACCCAATAGTGTATTGTATCACAATCTAGTAGTTACATTTGAAAATTTTGTTCTAGGAAATTTTGTTTGAGCGCAATCATCAAACTTAATTAAAAAAGTCATTTAAGCCTTTTCACAGTGAGATCTATACGATATGGCCGAGAAATGTAATTTTGATGTTAACTCCCAAACCTCTGCGCAGAAGTCAACCAAACTTCACCCATTAGTGTATTGTATCACAATCTAGTAGTTACATGTGGAAATTTGGTTCTAGGACATTTGATTTGAGCGCAATCCTCAAACTTAGGTCAAAAAAGCCATTTAAGCCTTTTCACAGTGAGATCTATGCGATATGGCCGAGAAATGTAATTTTGATGTTAACTCCCAAACCGCTGCGCAGAAGTCAACAAAACTTCACCCAATAGTGTATTGTATCACATTCTAGTAGTTACATTTGAAAATTTCGTTCTAGGACATTTGGTTTGAGCGCAATCTTTAAACTTAGGTCAAAAAAGCCATTTAAGCCTTTTCACAGTGAGATCTATGCGATATGGCCGAGAAATGTAATTTTGATGTTAACTCCCAAACCGCTGCGCAGAAGTCAACCAAACTTCACCCAATAGTGTATTGTATCACAATCTAGTAGTTACATTTGAAAATTTTGTTCTAGGACATTTTGTTTGAACGCAATCATCAAACTTAATTAAAAAAGTCATTTAAGCCTTTTCACAGTGAGATCTATGCGATATGGCCGAGAAATGTAATTTTGATGTTAACTCCCAAACCGCTGCGCAGAAGTCAACCAAACTTCACCCAATAGTGTATTGTATCACAATCTAGTAGTTACATTTGGAAATTTGGTTCTTGGACATTTGATTTGAGCGCAATCCTCAAACTTAGGTCAAAAAAGCCATTTAAGCCTTTTCACAGTGAGATCTATGCGATATGGCCGAGAAATGTAATTTTGATGTTAACTCCCAAACCGCTGCGCAGAAGTCAACCAAACTTCACCCAATAGTGTATTGTATCACAATCTAGTAGTTACATTTGAAAATTTTGTTCTAGGACATTTTGTTTGAACGCAATCATCAAACTTAATTAAAAAAGTCATTTAAGCCTTTTCACAGTGAGATCTATGCGATATGGCCGAGAAATGTAATTTTGATGTTAACTCCCAAACCGCTGCGCAGAAGTCAACCAAACTTCACCCAATAGTGTATTGTATCACATTCTAGTAGTTACATTTGAAAATTTCGTTCTAGGACATTTGGTTTGAGCGCAATTATTAAACTTAGGTCAAAAAAGCCATTTAAGCCTTTTCACAGTGAGATCTATGCGATATGGCCGAGAAATGTAATTTTGATGTTAACTCCCAAACCGCTGCGCAGAAGTCAACCAAACTTCACCCAATAGTGTATTGTATCACAATCTAGTAGTTACATTTGAAAATTTTGTTCTAGGAAATTTTGTTTGAGCGCAATCATCAAACTTAATTAAAAAAGTCATTTAAGCCTTTTCACAGTGAGATCTATGCGATATGGCCGAGAAATGTAATTTTGATGTTAACTCCCAAACCGCTGCGCAGAAGTCAACCAAACTTCACCCAATAGTGTATTGTATCACAATCTAGTAGTTACATTTGGAAATTTGGTTCTTGGACATTTGATTTGAGCGCAATCCTCAAACTTAGGTCAAAAAAGCCATTTAAGCCTTTTCACAGTGAGATCTATGCGATATGGCCGAGAAATGTAATTTTGATGTTAACTCCCAAACCGCTGCGCAGAAGTCAACCAAACTTCACCCAATAGTGTATTGTATCACAATCTAGTAGTTACATTTGAAAATTTTGTTCTAGGAAATTTTGTTTGAGCGCAATCATCAAACTTAATTAAAAATGTCATTTAAGCCTTTTCACAGTGAGATCTATGCGATATGGCCGAGAAATGTAATTTTGATGTTAACTCCCAAACCGCTGCGCAGAAGTCAACCAAACTTCACCCATTAGTGTATTGTATCACAATCTAGTAGTTACATGTGAAAATTTGGTTCTAGGACATTTGATTTGAGCGCAATCCTCAAACTTAGGTCAAAAAAGCCATTTAAGCCTTTTCACAGTGAGATCTATGCGATATGGCCGAGAAATGTAATTTTGATGTTAACTCCCAAACCGCTGCGCAGAAGTCAACCAAACTTCACCCAATAGTGTATTGTATCACATTCTAGTAGTTACATTTGAAAATTTCGTTCTAGGACATTTGGTTTGAGCGCAATCATTAAACTTAGGTCAAAAAAGCCATTTAAGCCTTTTCACAGTGAGATCTATGCGATATGGCCGAGAAATGTAATTTTGATGTTAACTCCCAAACCGCTGCGCAGAAGTCAACTAAACTTCACCCAATAGTGTATTGTATCACATTCTAGTAGTTACATTTGAAAATTTCGTTCTAGGACATTTGGTTTGAGCGCAATCATTAAACTTAATTAAAAAAGTCATTTAAGCCTTTTCACAGTGAGATCTATGCGATATGGCCGAGAAATGTAATTTTGATGTTAACTCCCAAACCGCTGCGCAGAAGTCAACCAAACTTCACCCATTAGTGTATTGTATCACAATCTAGTAATTACATGTGGAAATTTGGTTCTAGGACATTTGATTTGAGCGCAATCCTCAAACTTAGGTCAAAAAAGCCATTTAAGCCTTTTCACAGTGAGATCTATGCGATATGGCCGAGAAATGTAATTTTGATGTTAACTCCCAAACCGCTGCGCAGAAGTCAACCAAACTTCACCCAATAGTGTATTGTATCACAATCTAGTAGTTACATTTGAAAATTTTGTTCTATGACATTTTGTTTGAACGCAATCATCAAACTTAATTAAAAAAGTCATTTAAGCCTTTTCACAGTGAGATCTATGCGATATGGCCGAGAAATGTAATTTTGATGTTAACTCCCAAACCGCTGCGCAGAAGTCAACCAAACTTCACCCATTAGTGTATTGTATCACAATCTAGTAGTTACATGTGGAAATTTGGTTATTGGACATTTGGTTTGAGCGCAATCATTAAACTTAGGTCAAAAAAGCCATTTAAGCCTTTTCACAGTGAGATCTATGCGATATGGCCGAGAAATGTAATTTTGATGTTAACTCCCAAACCGCTGCGCAGAAGTCAACCAAACTTCACTCAATAGTGTATTGTATCACAATCTAGTAGTTACATTTGAAAATTTTGTTCTAGGAAATTTTGTTTGAGCGCAATCCTCAAACTTAGGTCAAAAAAGCCATTTAAGCCTTTTCACAGTGAGATCTATGCGATATGGCCGAGAAATGTAATTTTGATGTTAACTCCCAAACCGCTGCGCAGAAGTCAACCAAACTTCACCCAATAGTGTATTGTATCACAATCTAGTAGTTACATTTGAAAATTTTGTTCTAGGACATTTTGTTTGAACGCAATCATCAAACTTAATTAAAAAAGTCATTTAAGCCTTTTCACAGTGAGATCTATGCGATATGGCCGAGAAATGTAATTTTGATGTTAACTCCCAAACCGCTGCGCAGAAGTCAACCAAACTTCACCCAATAGTGTATTGTATCACAATCTAGTAGTTACATTTGGAAATTTGGTTCTTGGACATTTGATTTGAGCGCAATCCTAAAACTTAGGTCAAAAAAGCCATTTAAGCCTTTTCACAGTGAGATCTATGCGATATGGCCGAGAAATGTAATTTTGATGTTAACTCCCAAACCGCTGCGCAGAAGTCAACCAAACTTCACCCAATAGTGTATTGTATCACAATCTAGTAGTTACATTTGAAAATTTTGTTCTAGGACATTTTGTTTGAACGCAATCATCAAACTTAATTAAAAAAGTCATTTAAGCCTTTTCACAGTGAGATCTATGCGATATGGCCGAGAAATGTAATTTTGATGTTAACTCCCAAACCGCTGCGCAGAAGTCAACCAAACTTCACCCAATAGTGTATTTTATCACAATCTAGTAGTTACATTTGGAAATTTAGTTCTTGGACATTTGATTTGAGCGCAATCATTAAACTTAATTAAAAAAGTCATTTAAGCCTTTTCACAGTGAGATCTATGCGATATGGCCGAGAAATGTAATTTTGATGTTAACTCCCAAACCTCTGCGCAGAAGTCAACCAAACTTCACCCATTAGTGTATTGTATCACAATCTAGTAGTTACATGTGGAAATTTGGTTCTAGGACATTTGATTTGAGCGCAATCCTCAAACTTAGGTCAAAAAAGCCATTTAAGCCTTTTCACAGTGAGATCTATGCGATATGGCCGAGAAATGTAATTTTGATGTTAACTCCCAAACCGCTGCGCAGAAGTCAACCAAACTTCACCCAATAGTGTATTGTATCACATTCTAGTAGTTACATTTGAAAATTTCGTTCTAGGACATTTGGTTTGAGCGCAATCATTAAACTTAGGTCAAAAAAGCCATTTAAGCCTTTTCACAGTGAGATCTATGCGATATGGCCGAGAAATGTAATTTTGATGTTAACTCCCAAACCGCTGCGCAGAAGTCAACTAAACTTCACCCAATAGTGTATTGTATCACATTCTAGTAGTTACATTTGAAAATTTCGTTCTAGGACATTTGGTTTGAGCGCAATCATTAAACTTAATTAAAAAAGTCATTTAAGCCTTTTCACAGTGAGATCTATGCGATATGGCCGAGAAATGTAATTTTGATGTTAACTCCCAAACCGCTGCGCAGAAGTCAACCAAACTTCACCCAATAGTGTATTGTATCACAATCTATTAGTTACATTTGGAAATTTGGTTCTTGGACATTTGATTTGAGCGCAATCCTCAAACTTAGGTCAAAAAAGCCATTTAAGCCTTTTCACAGTGAGATCTATGCGATATGGCCGAGAAATGTAATTTTGATGTTAACTCCCAAACCGCTGCGCAGAAGTCAACCAAACTTCACCCATTAGTGTATTGTATCACAATCTAGTAGTTACATGTGGAAATTTGGTTATTGGACATTTGGTTTGAGCGCAATCTTTAAACTTAGGTCAAAAAAGCCATTTAAGCCTTTTCACAGTGAGATCTATGCGATATGGCCGAGAAATGTAATTTTGATGTTAACTCCCAAACCGCTGCGCAGAAGTCAACCAAACTTCACCCAATAGTGTATTGTATCACAATCTAGTAGTTGCATTTGAAAATTTTGTTCTAGGACATTTTGTTTGAACGCAATCATCAAACTTAATTAAAAAAGTCATTTAAGCCTTTTCACAGTGAGATCTATGCGATATGGCCGAGAAATGTAATTTTGATGTTAACTCCCAAACCGCTGCGCAGAAGTCAACCAAACTTCACCCATTAGTGTATTGTATCACAATCTAGTAGTTACATGTAGAAATTTGGTTATTGGACATTTGGTTTGAGCGCAATCCTCAAACTTAGGTCAAAAAAGCCATTTAAGCCTTTTCACATTGAGATCTATGCGATATGGCCGAGAAATGTAATTTTGATGTTAACTCCCAAACCGCTGCGCAGAAGTCAACCAAACTTCACCCAATAGTGTATTGTATCACAATCTAGTAGTTACATTTGAAAATTTTGTTCTAGGAAATTTTGTTTGAGCGCAATCCTCAAACTTAATTAAAAAAGTCATTTAAGCCTTTTCACAGTGAGATCTATACGATATGGCCGAGAAATGTAATTTTGATGTTAACTCCCAAACCTCTGCGCAGAAGTCAACCAAACTTCACCCATTAGTGTATTGTATCACAATCTAGTAGTTACATGTGGAAATTTGGTTCTAGGACATTTGATTTGAGCGCAATCCTCAAACTTAGGTCAAAAAAGCCATTTAAGCCTTTTCACAGTGAGATCTATGCGATATGGCCGAGAAATGTAATTTTGATGTTAACTCCCAAACCGCTGCGCAGAAGTCAACCAAACTTCACCCAATAGTGTATTGTATCACAATCTAGTAGTTACATTTGAAAATTTTGTTCTATGACATTTTGTTTGAACGCAATCATCAAACTTAATTAAAAAAGTCATTTAAGCCTTTTCACAGTGAGATCTATGCGATATGGCCGAGAAATGTAATTTTGATGTTAACTCCCAAACCGCTGCGCAGAAGTCAACCAAACTTCACCCATTAGTGTATTGTATCACAATCTAGTAGTTACATGTAGAAATTTGGTTATTGGACATTTGGTTTGAGCGCAATCATTAAACTTAGGTCAAAAAAGCCATTTAAGCCTTTTCACAGTGAGATCTATGCGATATGGCCGAGAAATGTAATTTTGATGTTAACTCCCAAACCGATGCGCAGAAGTCAACCAAACTTCACCCAATAGTGTATTGTATCACAATCTAGTAGTTACATTTGAAAATTTTGTTCTAGGAAATTTTGTTTGAGCGCAATCATCAAACTTAATTAAAAAAGTCATTTAAGCCTTTTCACAGTGAGATCTATACGATATGGCCGAGAAATGTAATTTTGATGTTAACTCCCAAACCTCTGCGCAGAAGTCAACCAAACTTCACCCATTAGTGTATTGTATCACAATCTAGTAGTTACATGTGGAAATTTGGTTCTAGGACATTTGATTTGAGCGCAATCCTCAAACTTAGGTCAAAAAAGCCATTTAAGCCTTTTCACAGTGAGATCTATGCGATATGGCCGAGAAATGTAATTTTGATGTTAACTCCCAAACCGCTGCGCAGAAGTCAACAAAACTTCACCCAATAGTGTATTGTATCACATTCTAGTAGTTACATTTGAAAATTTCGTTCTAGGACATTTGGTTTGAGCGCAATCTTTAAACTTAGGTCAAAAAAGCCATTTAAGCCTTTTCACAGTGAGATCTATGCGATATGGCCGAGAAATGTAATTTTGATGTTAACTCCCAAACCGCTGCGCAGAAGTCAACCAAACTTCACCCAATAGTGTATTGTATCACAATCTAGTAGTTACATTTGAAAATTTTGTTCTAGGACATTTTGTTTGAACGCAATCATCAAACTTAATTAAAAAAGTCATTTAAGCCTTTTCACAGTGAGATCTATGCGATATGGCCGAGAAATGTAATTTTGATGTTAACTCCCAAACCGCTGCGCAGAAGTCAACCAAACTTCACCCAATAGTGTATTGTATCACAATCTAGTAGTTACATTTGGAAATTTGGTTCTTGGACATTTGATTTGAGCGCAATCCTCAAACTTAGGTCAAAAAAGCCATTTAAGCCTTTTCACAGTGAGATCTATGCGATATGGCCGAGAAATGTAATTTTGATGTTAACTCCCAAACCGCTGCGCAGAAGTCAACCAAACTTCACCCAATAGTGTATTGTATCACAATCTAGTAGTTACATTTGAAAATTTTGTTCTAGGACATTTTGTTTGAACGCAATCATCAAACTTAATTAAAAAAGTCATTTAAGCCTTTTCACAGTGAGATCTATGCGATATGGCCGAGAAATGTAATTTTGATGTTAACTCCCAAACCGCTGCGCAGAAGTCAACCAAACTTCACCCAATAGTGTATTGTATCACATTCTAGTAGTTACATTTGAAAATTTCGTTCTAGGACATTTGGTTTGAGCGCAATTATTAAACTTAGGTCAAAAAAGCCATTTAAGCCTTTTCACAGTGAGATCTATGCGATATGGCCGAGAAATGTAATTTTGATGTTAACTCCCAAACCGCTGCGCAGAAGTCAACCAAACTTCACCCAATAGTGTATTGTATCACAATCTAGTAGTTACATTTGAAAATTTTGTTCTAGGAAATTTTGTTTGAGCGCAATCATCAAACTTAATTAAAAAAGTCATTTAAGCCTTTTCACAGTGAGATCTATGCGATATGGCCGAGAAATGTAATTTTGATGTTAACTCCCAAACCGCTGCGCAGAAGTCAACCAAACTTCACCCAATAGTGTATTGTATCACAATCTAGTAGTTACATTTGGAAATTTGGTTCTTGGACATTTGATTTGAGCGCAATCCTCAAACTTAGGTCAAAAAAGCCATTTAAGCCTTTTCACAGTGAGATCTATGCGATATGGCCGAGAAATGTAATTTTGATGTTAACTCCCAAACCGCTGCGCAGAAGTCAACCAAACTTCACCCAATAGTGTATTGTATCACAATCTAGTAGTTACATTTGAAAATTTTGTTCTAGGAAATTTTGTTTGAGCGCAATCATCAAACTTAATTAAAAATGTCATTTAAGCCTTTTCACAGTGAGATCTATGCGATATGGCCGAGAAATGTAATTTTGATGTTAACTCCCAAACCGCTGCGCAGAAGTCAACCAAACTTCACCCATTAGTGTATTGTATCACAATCTAGTAGTTACATGTGAAAATTTGGTTCTAGGACATTTGATTTGAGCGCAATCCTCAAACTTAGGTCAAAAAAGCCATTTAAGCCTTTTCACAGTGAGATCTATGCGATATGGCCGAGAAATGTAATTTTGATGTTAACTCCCAAACCGCTGCGCAGAAGTCAACCAAACTTCACCCAATAGTGTATTGTATCACATTCTAGTAGTTACATTTGAAAATTTCGTTCTAGGACATTTGGTTTGAGCGCAATCATTAAACTTAGGTCAAAAAAGCCATTTAAGCCTTTTCACAGTGAGATCTATGCGATATGGCCGAGAAATGTAATTTTGATGTTAACTCCCAAACCGCTGCGCAGAAGTCAACTAAACTTCACCCAATAGTGTATTGTATCACATTCTAGTAGTTACATTTGAAAATTTCGTTCTAGGACATTTGGTTTGAGCGCAATCATTAAACTTAATTAAAAAAGTCATTTAAGCCTTTTCACAGTGAGATCTATGCGATATGGCCGAGAAATGTAATTTTGATGTTAACTCCCAAACCGCTGCGCAGAAGTCAACCAAACTTCACCCATTAGTGTATTGTATCACAATCTAGTAATTACATGTGGAAATTTGGTTCTAGGACATTTGATTTGAGCGCAATCCTCAAACTTAGGTCAAAAAAGCCATTTAAGCCTTTTCACAGTGAGATCTATGCGATATGGCCGAGAAATGTAATTTTGATGTTAACTCCCAAACCGCTGCGCAGAAGTCAACCAAACTTCACCCAATAGTGTATTGTATCACAATCTAGTAGTTACATTTGAAAATTTTGTTCTATGACATTTTGTTTGAACGCAATCATCAAACTTAATTAAAAAAGTCATTTAAGCCTTTTCACAGTGAGATCTATGCGATATGGCCGAGAAATGTAATTTTGATGTTAACTCCCAAACCGCTGCGCAGAAGTCAACCAAACTTCACCCATTAGTGTATTGTATCACAATCTAGTAGTTACATGTGGAAATTTGGTTATTGGACATTTGGTTTGAGCGCAATCATTAAACTTAGGTCAAAAAAGCCATTTAAGCCTTTTCACAGTGAGATCTATGCGATATGGCCGAGAAATGTAATTTTGATGTTAACTCCCAAACCGCTGCGCAGAAGTCAACCAAACTTCACTCAATAGTGTATTGTATCACAATCTAGTAGTTACATTTGAAAATTTTGTTCTAGGAAATTTTGTTTGAGCGCAATCCTCAAACTTAGGTCAAAAAAGCCATTTAAGCCTTTTCACAGTGAGATCTATGCGATATGGCCGAGAAATGTAATTTTGATGTTAACTCCCAAACCGCTGCGCAGAAGTCAACCAAACTTCACCCAATAGTGTATTGTATCACAATCTAGTAGTTACATTTGAAAATTTTGTTCTAGGACATTTTGTTTGAACGCAATCATCAAACTTAATTAAAAAAGTCATTTAAGCCTTTTCACAGTGAGATCTATGCGATATGGCCGAGAAATGTAATTTTGATGTTAACTCCCAAACCGCTGCGCAGAAGTCAACCAAACTTCACCCAATAGTGTATTGTATCACAATCTAGTAGTTACATTTGGAAATTTGGTTCTTGGACATTTGATTTGAGCGCAATCCTAAAACTTAGGTCAAAAAAGCCATTTAAGCCTTTTCACAGTGAGATCTATGCGATATGGCCGAGAAATGTAATTTTGATGTTAACTCCCAAACCGCTGCGCAGAAGTCAACCAAACTTCACCCAATAGTGTATTGTATCACAATCTAGTAGTTACATTTGAAAATTTTGTTCTAGGACATTTTGTTTGAACGCAATCATCAAACTTAATTAAAAAAGTCATTTAAGCCTTTTCACAGTGAGATCTATGCGATATGGCCGAGAAATGTAATTTTGATGTTAACTCCCAAACCGCTGCGCAGAAGTCAACCAAACTTCACCCAATAGTGTATTTTATCACAATCTAGTAGTTACATTTGGAAATTTAGTTCTTGGACATTTGATTTGAGCGCAATCATTAAACTTAATTAAAAAAGTCATTTAAGCCTTTTCACAGTGAGATCTATGCGATATGGCCGAGAAATGTAATTTTGATGTTAACTCCCAAACCGCTGCGCAGAAGTCAACCAAACTTCACCCATTAGTGTATTGTATCACAATCTAGTAATTACATGTGGAAATTTGGTTCTAGGACATATGATTTGAGCGCAATCCTCAAACTTAGGTCAAAAAAGCCATTTAAGCCTTTTCACAGTGAGATCTATGCGATATGGCCGAGAAATGTAATTTTGATGTTAACTCCCAAACCGCTGCGCAGAAGTCAACCAAACTTCACCCAATAGTGTATTGTATCACAATCTAGTAGTTACATTTGAAAATTTTGTTCTATGACATTTTGTTTGAACGCAATCATCAAACTTAATTAAAAAAGTCATTTAAGCCTTTTCACAGTGAGATCTATGCGATATGGCCGAGAAATGTAATTTTGATGTTAACTCCCAAACCGCTGCGCAGAAGTCAACCAAACTTCACCCATTAGTGTATTGTATCACAATCTAGTAGTTACATGTGGAAATTTGGTTATTGGACATTTGGTTTGAGCGCAATCATTAAACTTAGGTCAAAAAAGCCATTTAAGCCTTTTCACAGTGAGATCTATGCGATATGGCCGAGAAATGTAATTTTGATGTTAACTCCCAAACCGCTGCGCAGAAGTCAACCAAACTTCACCCAATAGTGTATTGTATCACAATCTAGTAGTTACATTTGAAAATTTTGTTCTAGGAAATTTTGTTTGAGCGCAATCATCAAACTTAATTAAAAAAGTCATTTAAGCCTTTTCACAGTGAGATCTATGCGATATGGCCGAGAAATGTAATTTTGATGTTAACTCCCAAACCTCTGCGCAGAAGTCAACCAAACTTCACCCATTAGTGTATTGTATCACAATCTAGTAGTTACATGTGGAAATTTGGTTCTAGGACATTTGATTTGAGCGCAATCCTCAAACTTAGGTCAAAAAAGCCATTTAAGCCTTTTCACAGTGAGATCTATGCGATATGGCCGAGAAATGTAATTTTGATGTTAACTCCCAAACCGCTGCGCAGAAGTCATTCAAACTTCACCCAATAGTGTATTGTATCACATTCTAGTAGTTACATTTGAAAATTTCGTTCTAGGACATTTGGTTTGAGCGCAATCTTTAAACTTAGGTCAAAAAAGCCATTTAAGCCTTTTCACAGTGAGATCTATGCGATATGGCCGAGAAATGTAATTTTGATGTTAACTCCCAAACCGCTGCGCAGAAGTCAACTAAACTTCACCCAATAGTGTATTGTATCAGATTCTAGTAATTACATTTGAAAATTTCGTTCTAGGACATTTGGTTTGAGCGCAATCATTAAACTTAATTAAAAAAGTCATTTAAGCCTTTTCACAGTGAGATCTATGCGATATGGCCGAGAAATGTAATTTTGATGTTAACTCCCAAACCGCTGCGCAGAAGTCAACCAAACATCACCCATTAGTGTATTGTATCACAATCTAGTAATTACATGTGGAAATTTGGTTCTAGGACATTTGATTTGAGCGCAATCCTCAAACTTAGGTCAAAAAAGCCATTTAAGCCTTTTCACAGTGAGATCTATGCGATATGGCCGAGAAATGTAATTTTGATGTTAACTCCCAAACCGCTGCGCAGAAGTCAACCAAACTTCACCCAATAGTGTATTGTATCACAATCTAGTAGTTACATTTGAAAATTTTGTTCTATGACATTTTGTTTGAACGCAATCATCAAACTTAATTAAAAAAGTCATTTAAGCCTTTTCACAGTGAGATCTATGCGATATGGCCGAGAAATGTAATTTTGATGTTAACTCCCAAACCGCTGCGCAGAAGTCAACCAAACTTCACCCATTAGTGTATTGTATCACAATCTAGTAGTTACATGTGGAAATTTGGTTATTGGACATTTGGTTTGAGCGCAATCATTAAACTTAGGTCAAAAAAGCCATTTAAGCCTTTTCACAGTGAGATCTATGCGATATGGCCGAGAAATGTAATTTTGATGTTAACTCCCAAACCGCTGCGCAGAAGTCAACCAAACTTCACCCAATAGTGTATTGTATCACAATCTAGTAGTTACATTTGAAAATTTTGTTCTAGGAAATTTTGTTTGAGCGCAATCATCAAACTTAATTAAAAAAGTCATTTAAGCCTTTTCACAGTGAGATCTATGCGATATGGCCGAGAAATGTAATTTTGATGTTAACTCCCAAACCGCTGCGCAGAAATCAACCAAACTTCACGCATTAGTGTATTGTATCACAATCTAGTAGTTACATGTGAAAATTTGGTTCTAGGACATTTGATTTGAGCGCAATCCTCAAACTTAGGTCAAAAAAGCCATTTAAGCCTTTTCACAGTGAGATCTATGCGATATGGCCGAGAAATGTAATTTTGATGTTAACTCCCAAACCGCTGCGCAGAAGTCAACCAAACTTCACCCAATAGTGTATTGTATCACAATCTAGTAGTTACATTTGGAAATTTGGTTCTAGGACATTTGATTTGAGCGCAATCCTCAAACTTAGGTCAAAAAAGCCATTTAAGCCTTTTCACAGTGAGATCTATGCGATATGGCCGAGAAATGTAATTTTGATGTTAACTCCCAAACCGCTGCGCAGAAGTCAACCAAACTTCACCCAATAGTGTATTGTATCACAATCTAGTAGTTACATTTGAAAATTTTGTTCTAGGAAATTTTGTTTGAGCGCAATCATCAAACTTAATTAAAAATGTCATTTAAGCCTTTTCACAGTGAGATCTATGCGATATGGCCGAGAAATGTAATTTTGATGTTAACTCCCAAACCGCTGCGCAGAAGTCAACCAAACTTCACCCATTAGTGTATTGTATCACAATCTAGTAGTTACATGTGGAAATTTGGTTCTAGGACATTTGATTTGAGCGCAATCCTCAAACTTAGGTCAAAAAAGCCATTTAAGCCTTTTCACAGTGAGATCTATGCGATATGGCCGAGAAATGTAATTTTGATGTTAACTCCCAAACCGCTGCGCAGAAGTCAACCAAACTTCACCCAATAGTGTATTGTATCACATTCTAGTAGTTACATTTGAAAATTTCGTTCTAGGACATTTGGTTTGAGCGCAATCATTAAACTTAGGTCAAAAAAGCCATTTAAGCCTTTTCACAGTGAGATCTATGCGATATGGCCGAGAAATGTAATTTTGATGTTAACTCCCAAACCGCTGCGCAGAAGTCAACCAAACTTCACCCAATAGTGTATTGTATCACATTCTAGTAGTTACATTTGAAAATTTCGTTCTAGGACATTTGGTTTGAGCGCAATCATTAAACTTAATTAAAAAAGTCATTTAAGCCTTTTCACAGTGAGATCTATGCGATATGGCCGAGAAATGTAATTTTGATGTTAACTCCCAAACCGCTGCGCAGAAGTCAACCAAACTTCACCCATTAGTGTATTGTATCACAATCTAGTAATTACATGTGGAAATTTGGTTCTAGGACATTTGATTTGAGCGCAATCCTCAAACTTAGGTCAAAAAAGCCATTTAAGCCTTTTCACAGTGAGATCTATGCGATATGGCCGAGAAATGTAATTTTGATGTTAACTCCCAAACCGCTGCGCAGAAGTCAACCAAACTTCACCCAATAGTGTATTGTATCACAATCTAGTAGTTACATTTGAAAATTTTGTTCTATGACATTTTGTTTGAACGCAATCATCAAACTTAATTAAAAAAGTCATTTAAGCCTTATCACAGTGAGATCTATGCGATATGGCCGAGAAATGTAATTTTGATGTTAACTCCCAAACCGCTGCGCAGAAGTCAACCAAACTTCACCCATTAGTGTATTGTATCACAATCTAGTAGTTACATGTGGAAATTTGGTTATTGGACATTTGGTTTGAGCGCAATCATTAAACTTAGGTCAAAAAAGCCATTTAAGCCTTTTCACAGTGAGATCTATGCGATATGGCCGAGAAATGTAATTTTGATGTTAACTCCCAAACCGCTGCGCAGAAGTCAACCAAACTTCACCCATTAGTGTATTGTATCACAATCTAGTAGTTACATGTGGAAATTTGGTTCTAGGACATTTGATTTGAGCGCAATCCTCAAACTTAGGTCAAAAAAGCCATTTAAGCCTTTTCACAGTGAGATCTATGCGATATGGCCGAGAAATGTAATTTTGATGTTAACTCCCAAACCGCTGCGCAGAAGTCAACCAAACTTCACCCAATAGTGTATTGTATCACAATCTAGTAGTTACATTTGAAAATTTTGTTCTATGACATTTTGTTTGAACGCAATCATAAAACTTAATTAAAAAAGTCATTTAAGCCTTTTCACAGTGAGATCTATGCGATATGGCCGAGAAATGTAATTTTGATGTTAACTCCCAAACCTCTGCGCAGAAGTCAACCAAACTTCACCCATTAGTGTATTGTATCACAATCTAGTAGTTACATGTGGAAATTTGGTTCTAGGACATTTGATTTGAGCGCAATCCTCAAACTTAGGTCAAAAAAGCCATTTAAGCCTTTTCACAGTGAGATCTATGCGATATGGCCGAGAAATGTAATTTTGATGTTAACTCCCAAACCGCTGCGCAGAAGTCAACCAAACTTCACCCAATAGTGTATTGTATCACATTCTAGTAGTTACATTTGAAAATTTCGTTCTAGGACATTTGGTTTGAGCGCAATCTTTAAACTTAGGTCAAAAAAGCCATTTAAGCCTTTTCACAGTGAGATCTATGCGATATGGCCGAGAAATGTAATTTTGATGTTAACTCCCAAACCGCTGCGCAGAAGTCAACCAAACTTCACCCAATAGTGTATTGTATCACAATCTAGTAGTTACATTTGAAAATTTTGTTCTAGGACATTTTGTTTGAACGCAATCATCAAACTTAATTAAAAAAGTCATTTAAGCCTTTTCACAGTGAGATCTATGCGATATGGCCGAGAAATGTAATTTTGATGTTAACTCCCAAACCGCTGCGCAGAAGTCAACCAAACTTCACCCAATAGTGTATTGTATCACAATCTAGTAGTTACATTTGGAAATTTGGTTCTTGGACATTTGATTTGAGTGCAATCCTCAAACTTAGGTCAAAAAAGCCATTTAAGCCTTTTCACAGTGAGATCTATGCGATATGGCCGAGAAATGTAATTTTGATGTTAACTCCCAAACCGCTGCGCAGAAGTGAACCAAACTTCACCCAATAGTGTATTGTATCACAATCTAGTAGTTACATTTGAAAATTTTGTTCTAGGACATTTTGTTTGAACGCAATCATCAAACTTAATTAAAAAAGTCATTTAAGCCTTTTCACAGTGAGATCTATGCGATATGGCCGAGAAATGTAATTTTGATGTTAACTCCCAAACCGCTGCGCAGAAGTCAACCAAACTTCACCCAATAGTGTATTTTATCACAATCTAGTAGTTACATTTGGAAATTTAGTTCTTGGACATTTGATTTGAGCGCAATCATTAAACTTAATTAAAAAAGTCATTTAAGCCTTTTCACAGTGAGATCTATGCGATATGGCCGAGAAATGTAATTTTGATGTTAACTCCCAAACCGCTGCGCAGAAGTCAACCAAACTTCACCCAATAGTGTATTGTATCACAATCTAGTAATTACATGTGGAAATTTGGTTCTAGGACATATGATTTGAGCGCAATCCTCAAACTTAGGTCAAAAAAGCCATTTAAGCCTTTTCACAGTGAGATCTATGCGATATGGCCGAGAAATGTAATTTTGATGTTAACTCCCAAACCGCTGCGCAGAAGTCAACCAAACTTAACCCAATAGTGTATTGTATCACATTCTAGTAGTTACATTTGAAAATTTCGTTATAGGACATTTGGTTTGAGCGCAATCTTTAAACTTAGGTCAAAAAAGCCATTTAAGCCTTTTCACAGTGAGATCTATGCGATATGGCCGAGAAATGTAATTTTGATGTTAACTCCCAAACCGCTGCGCAGAAGTCAACCAAACTTCACCCAATAGTGTATTGTATCACAATCTAGTAGTTACGTTTGAAAATTTTGTTCTAGGACATTTTGTTTGAACGCAATCATCAAACTTAATTAAAAAAGTCATTTAAGCCTTTTCACAGTGAGATCTATGCGATATGGCCGAGAAATGTAATTTTGATGTTAACTCCCAAACCGCTGCGCAGAAGTCAACCAAACTTCACCCAATAGTGTATTGTATCACAATCTAGTAGTTACATTTGGAAATTTGGTTCTTGGACATTTGATTTGAGCGCAATCCTCAAACTTAGGTCAAAAAAGCCATTTAAGCCTTTTCACAGTGAGATCTATGCGATATGGCCGAGAAATGTAATTTTGATGTTAACTCCCAAACCGCTGCGCAGAAGTCAACCAAACTTCACCCAATAGTGTATTGTATCACAATCTAGTAGTTACATTTGAAAATTTTGTTCTAGGACATTTTGTTTGAACGCAATCATCAAACTTAATTAAAAAAGTCATTTAAGCCTTTTCACAGTGAGATCTATGCGATATGGCCGAGAAATGTAATTTTGATGTTAACTCCCAAACCGCTGCGCAGAAGTCAACCAAACTTCACCCAATAGTGTATTGTATCACAATCTAGTAGTTACATTTGAAAATTTTGTTCTAGGACATTTTGTTTGAACGCAATCATCAAACTTAATTAAAAAAGTCATTTAAGCCTTTTCACAGTGAGATCTATGCGATATGGCCGAGAAATGTAAATTTGATGTTAACTCCCAAACCGCTGCGCAGAAGTCAACCAAACTTCACCCATTAGTGTATTGTATCACAATCTAGTAGTTACATGTGGAAATTTGGTTATTGGACATTTGGTTTGAGCGCAATCATTAAACTTAGGTCAAAAAAGCCATTTAAGCCTTTTCACAGTGAGATCTATGCGATATGGCCGAGAAATGTAATTTTGATGTTAACTCCCAAACCGCTGCGCAGAAGTCAACCAAACTTCACCCAATAGTGTATTGTATCACAATCTAGTAGTTACATTTGAAAATTTTGTTCTAGGAAATTTTGTTTGAGCGCAATCATCAAACTTAATTAAAAAAGTCATTTAAGCCTTTTCACAGTGAGATCTATGCGATATGGCCGAGAAATGTAATTTTGATGTTAACTCCCAAACCTCTGCGCAGAAGTCAACCAAACTTCACCCATTAGTGTATTGTATCACAATCTAGTAGTTACATGTGGAAATTTGGTTCTAGGACATTTGATTTGAGCGCAATCCTCAAACTTAGGTCAAAAAAGCCATTTAAGCCTTTTCACAGTGAGATCTATGCGATATGGCCGAGAAATGTAATTTTGATGTTAACTCCCAAACCGCTGCGCAGAAGTCAACCAAACTTCACCCAATAGTGTATTGTATCACATTCTAGTAGTTACATTTGAAAATTTCGTTATAGGACATTTGGTTTGAGCGCAATCTTTAAACTTAGGTCAAAAAAGCCATTTAAGCCTTTTCACAGTGAGATCTATGCGATATGGCCGAGAAATGTAATTTTGATGTTAACTCCCAAACCGCTGCGCAGAAGTCAACCAAACTTCACCCAATAGTGTATTGTATCACAGTCTAGTAGTTACATTTGAAAATTTTGTTCTAGGACATTTTGTTTGAACGCAATCATCAAACTTAATTAAAAAAGTCATTTAAGCCTTTTCACAGTGAGATCTATGCGATATGGCCGAAAAATGTAATTTTGATGTTAACTCCCAAACCGCTGCGCAGAAGTCAACCAAACTTCACCCAATAGTGTATTGTATCACAATCTAGTAGTTACATTTGGAAATTTGGTTCTTGGACATTTGATTTGAGCGCAATCCTCAAACTTAGGTCAAAAAAGCCATTTAAGCCTTTTCACAGTGAGATCTATGCGATATGGCCGAGAAATGTAATTTTGATGCTAATTCCCAAACCGCTGCGCAGAAGTCAACCAAACTTCACCCAATAGTGTATTGTATCACAATCTAGTAGTTACATTTGAAAATTTTGTTCTAGGACATTTTGTTTGAACGCAATCATCAAACTTAATTAAAAAAGTCATTTAAGCCTTTTCACAGTGAGATCTATGCGATATGGCCGAGAAATGTAATTTTGATGTTAACTCCCAAACCGCTGCGCAGAAGTCAACCAAACTTCACCCAATAGTGTATTTTATCACAATCTAGTAGTTACATTTGGAAATTTAGTTCTTGGACATTTGATTTGAGCGCAATCATTAAACTTAATTAAAAAAGTCATTTAAGCCTTTTCACAGTGAGATCTATGCGATATGGCCGAGAAATGTAATTTTGATGTTAACTCCCAAACCGCTGTGCAGAAGTCAACCAAACTTCACCCATTAGTGTATTGTATCACAATCTAGTAATTACATGTGGAAATTTGGTTCTAGGACATATGATTTGAGCGCAATCCTCAAACTTAGGTCAAAAAAGCCATTTAAGCCTTTTCACAGTGAGATCTATGCGATATGGCCGAGAAATGTAATTTTGATGTTAACTCCCAAACCGCTGCGCAGAAGTCAACCAAACTTCACCCAATAGTGTATTGTATCACAATCTAGTAGTTACATTTGAAAATTTTGTTCTATGACATTTTGTTTGAACGCAATCATCAAACTTAATTAAAAAAGTCATTTAAGCCTTTTCACAGTGAGATCTATGCGATATGGCCGAGAAATGTAATTTTGATGTTAACTCCCAAACCGCTGCGCAGAAGTCAACCAAACTTCACCCATTAGTGTATTGTATCACAATCTAGTAGTTATATGTGGAAATTTGGTTATTGGAAATTTGGTTTGAGCGCAATCATTAAACTTAGGTCAAAAAAGCCATTTAAGCCTTTTCACAGTGAGATCTATACGATATGGCCGAGAAATGTAATTTTGATGTTAACTCCCAAACCTCTGCGCAGAAGTCAACCAAACTTCACCCATTAGTGTATTGTATCACAATCTAGTAGTTACATGTGGAAATTTGGTTCTAGGACATTTGATTTGAGCGCAATCCTCAAACTTAGGTCAAAAAAGCCATTTAAGCCTTTTCACAGTGAGATCTATGCGATATGGCCGAGAAATGTAATTTTGATGTTAACTCCCAAACCGCTGCGCAGAAGTCAACCAAACTTCACCCAATAGTGTATTGTATCACATTCTAGTAGTTACATTTGAAAATTTCGTTCTAGGACATTTGGTTTGAGCGCAATCTTTAAACTTAGGTCAAAAAAGCCATTTAAGCCTTTTCACAGTGAGATCTATGCGATATGGCCGAGAAATGTAATTTTGATGTTAACTCCCAAACCGCTGCGCAGAAGTCAACCAAACTTCACCCAATAGTGTATTGTATCACAATCTAGTAGTTACATTTGAAAATTTTGTTCTAGGACATTTTGTTTGAACGCAATCATCAAACTTAATTAAAAAAGTCATTTAAGCCTTTTCACAGTGAGATCTATGCGATATGGCCGAGAAATGTAATTTTGATGTTAACTCCCAAACCGCTGCGCAGAAGTCAACCAAACTTCACCCAATAGTGTATTGTATCACAATCTAGTAGTTACATTTGAAAATTTTGTTCTATGACATTTTGTTTGAACGCAATCATCAAACTTAATTAAAAAAGTCATTTAAGCCTTTTCACAGTGAGATCTATGCGATATGGCCGAGAAATGTAATTTTGATGTTAACTCCCAAACCGCTGCGCAGAAGTCAACCAAACTTCACCCATTAGTGTATTGTATCACAATCTAGTAGTTACATGTGGAAATTTGGTTATTGGACATTTGGTTTGAGCGCAATCATTAAACTTAGGTCAAAAAAGCCATTTAAGCCTTTTTTACAGTGAGATCTATGCGATATGGCCGAGAAATGTAATTTTGATGTTAACTCCCAAACCGCTGCGCAGAAGTCAACCAAACTTCACCCAATAGTGTATTGTATCACAATCTAGTAGTTACATTTGAAAATTTTTTTTCTAGGAAATTTTTTTGAGCGCAATCATCAAACTTAATTAAAAAAGTCATTTAAGCCTTTTCACAGTGAGATCTATGCGATATGGCCGAGAAATGTAATTTTGATGTTAACTCCCAAACCTCTGCGCAGAAGTCAACCAAACTTCACCCAATAGTGTATTGTATCACAATCTAGTAGTTACATGTGGAAATTTGGTTCTAGGACATTTGATTTGAGAGCAATCTTTAAACTTAGGTCAAAAAAGCCATTTAAGCCTTTTCACAGTGAGATCTATGCGATATGGCCGAGAAATGTAATTTTGATGTTAACTCCCAAACCGCTGCGCAGAAGTCAACCAAACTTCACCCAATAGTGTATTGTATCACAATCTAGTAGTTACATTTGAAAATTTTGTTCTAGGACATTTTGTTTGAACGCAATCATCAAACTTAATTAAAAAAGTCATTTAAGCCTTTTCACAGTGAGATCTATGCGATATGGCCGAGAAATGTAATTTTGATGTTAACTCCCAAACCGCTGCGCAGAAGTCAACCAAACTTCACCCAATAGTGTATTGTATCACAATCTAGTAGTTACATTTGGAAATTTGGTTCTTGGACATTTGATTTGAGCGCAATCCTAAAACTTAGGTCAAAAAAGCCATTTAAGCCTTTTCACAGTGAGATCTATGCGATATGGCCGAGAAATGTAATTTTGATGTTAACTCCCAAACCGCTGCGCAGAAGTCAACCAAACTTCACCCAATAGTGTATTGTATCACAATCTAGTAGTTACATTTGAAAATTTTGTTCTAGGACATTTTGTTTGAACGCAATCATCAAACTTAATTAAAAAAGTCATTTAAGCCTTTTCACAGTGAGATCTATGCGATATGGCCGAGAAATGTAATTTTGATGTTAACTCCCAAACCGCTGCGCAGAAGTCAACCAAACTTCACCCATTAGTGTATTGTATCACAATCTAGTAGTTATATGTGGAAATTTGGTTATTGGAAATTTGGTTTGAGCGCAATCATTAAACTTAGGTCAAAAAAGCCATTTAAGCCTTTTCACAGTGAGATCTATACGATATGGCCGAGAAATGTAATTTTGATGTTAACTCCCAAACCTCTGCGCAGAAGTCAACCAAACTTCACCCATTAGTGTATTGTAACACAATCTAGTAGTTATATGTGGAAATTTGGTTCTAGGACATTTGATTTGAGCGCAATCCTCAAACTTAGGTCAAAAAAGCCATTTAAGCCTTTTCACAGTGAGATCTATGCGATATGGCCGAGAAATGTAATTTTGATGTTAACTCCCAAACCGCTGCGCAGAAGTCAACCAAACTTCACCCAATAGTGTATTGTATCACATTCTAGTAGTTACATTTGAAAATTTCGTTCTAGGACATTTGGTTTGAGCGCAATCTTTAAACTTAGGTCAAAAAAGCCATTTAAGCCTTTTCACAGTGAGATCTATGCGATATGGCCGAGAAATGTAATTTTGATGTTAACTCCCAAACCGCTGCGCAGAAGTCAACCAAACTTCACCCAATAGTGTATTGTATCACAATCTAGTAGTTACATTTGAAAATTTTGTTCTAGGACATTTTGTTTGAACGCAATCATCAAACTTAATTAAAAAAGTCATTTAAGCCTTTTCACAGTGAGATCTATGCGATATGGCCGAGAAATGTAATTTTGATGTTAACTCCCAAACCGCTGCGCAGAAGTCAACCAAACTTCACCCAATAGTGTATTGTATCACAATCTAGTAGTTACATTTGAAAATTTTGTTCTAGGAAATTTTGTTTGAGCGCAATCATCAAACTTAATTAAAAAAGTCATTTAAGCCTTTTCACAGTGAGATCTATGCGATATGGCCGAGAAATGTAATTTTGATGTTAACTCCCAAACCGCTGCGCAGAAGTCAACCAAACTTCACCCAATAGTGTATTGTATCACAATCTAGTAGTTACATTTGGAAATTTGGTTCTTGGACATTTGATTTGAGCGCAATCCTCAAACTTAGGTCAAAAAAGCCATTTAAGCCTTTTCACAGTGAGATCTATGCGATATGGCCGAGAAATGTAATTTTGATGTTAACTCCCAAACCGCTGCGCAGAAGTCAACCAAACTTCACCCAATAGTGTATTGTATCACAATCTAGTAGTTACATTTGAAAATTTTGTTCTAGGAAATTTTGTTTGAGCGCAATCATCAAACTTAATTAAAAATGTCATTTAAGCCTTTTCACAGTGAGATCTATGCGATATGGCCGAGAAATGTAATTTTGATGTTAACTCCCAAACCGCTGCGCAGAAGTCAACCAAACTTCACCCATTAGTGTATTGTATCACAATCTAGTAGTTACATGTGAAAATTTGGTTCTAGGACATTTGATTTGAGCGCAATCCTCAAACTTAGGTCAAAAAAGCCATTTAAGCCTTTTCACAGTGAGATCTATGCGATATGGCCGAGAAATGTAATTTTGATGTTAACTCCCAAACCGCTGCGCAGAAGTCAACTAAACTTCACCCAATAGTGTATTGTATCACAATCTAGTAATTACATTTGAAAATTTGGTTCTAGGACATTTGATTTGAGCGCAATCATTAAACTTAGGTCAAAAAAGCCATTTAAGCCTTTTCACAGTGAGATCTATGCGATATGGCCGAGAAATGTAATTTTGATGTTAACTCCCAAACCGCTGCGCAGAAGTCAACCAAACTTCACCCAATAGTGTATTGTATCACAATCTAGTAGTTACATTTGAAAATTTTGTTCTATGACATTTTGTTTGAACGCAATCATCAAACTTAATTAAAAAAGTCATTTAAGCCTTTTCACAGTGAGATCTATGCGATATGGCCGAGAAATGTAATTTTGATGTTAACTCCCAAACCGCTGCGCAGAAGTCAACCAAACTTCACCCATTAGTGTATTGTATCACAATCTAGTAGTTACATGTGGAAATTTGGTTATTGGACATTTGGTTTGAGCGCAATCATTAAACTTAGGTCAAAAAAGCCATTTAAGCCTTTTCACAGTGAGATCTATGCGATATGGCCGAGAAATGTAATTTTGATGTTAACTCCCAAACCGCTGCGCAGAAGTCAACCAAACTTCACCCAATAGTGTATTGTATCACAATCTAGTAGTTACATTTGAAAATTTTGTTCTAGGACATTTTGTTTGAACGCAATCATCAAACTTAATTAAAAAAGTCATTTAAGCCTTTTCACAGTGAGATCTATGCGATATGGCCGAGAAATGTAATTTTGATGTTAACTCCCAAACCGCTGCGCAGAAGTCAACCAAACTTCACCCATTAGTGTATTGTATCACAATCTAGTAGTTACATGTGGAAATTTGGTTATTGGACATTTGGTTTGAGCGCAATCATTAAACTTAGGTCAAAAAAGCCATTTAAGCCTTTTCACAGTGAGATCTATGCGATATGGCCGAGAAATGTAATTTTGATGTTAACTCCCAAACCGCTGCGCAGAAGTCAACCAAACTTCACCCAATAGTGTATTGTATCACAATCTAGTAGTTACATTTGAAAATTTTGTTCTAGGAAATTTTGTTTGAGCGCAATCATCAAACTTAATTAAAAATGTCATTTAAGCCTTTTCACAGTGAGATCTATGCGATATGGCCGAGAAATGTAATTTTGATGTTAACTCCCAAACCGCTGCGCAGAAGTCAACCAAACTTCACCCATTAGTGTATTGTATCACAATCTAGTAGTTACATGTGAAAATTTGGTTCTAGGACATTTGATTTGAGCGCAATCCTCAAACTTAGGTCAAAAAAGCCATTTAAGCCTTTTCACAGTGAGATCTATGCGATATGGCCGAGAAATGTAATTTTGATGTTAACTCCCAAACCGCTGCGCAGAAGTCAACTAAACTTCACCCAATAGTGTATTGTATCACAATCTAGTAATTACATTTGAAAATTTGGTTCTAGGACATTTGATTTGAGCGCAATCATTAAACTTAGGTCAAAAAAGCCATTTAAGCCTTTTCACAGTGAGATCTATGCGATATGGCCGAGAAATGTAATTTTGATGTTAACTCCCAAACCGCTGCGCAGAAGTCAACCAAACTTCACCCAATAGTGTATTGTATCACAATCTAGTAGTTACATTTGAAAATTTTGTTCTATGACATTTTGTTTGAACGCAATCATCAAACTTAATTAAAAAAGTCATTTAAGCCTTTTCACAGTGAGATCTATGCGATATGGCCGAGAAATGTAATTTTGATGTTAACTCCCAAACCGCTGCGCAGAAGTCAACCAAACTTCACCCATTAGTGTATTGTATCACAATCTAGTAGTTACATGTGGAAATTTGGTTATTGGACATTTGGTTTGAGCGCAATCATTAAACTTAGGTCAAAAAAGCCATTTAAGCCTTTTCACAGTGAGATCTATGCGATATGGCCGAGAAATGTAATTTTGATGTTAACTCCCAAACCGCTGCGCAGAAGTCAACCAAACTTCACCCAATAGTGTATTGTATCACAATCTAGTAGTTACATTTGAAAATTTTGTTCTAGGAAATTTTGTTTGAGCGCAATCATCAAACTTAATTAAAAAAGTCATTTAAGCCTTTTCACAGTGAGATCTATGCGATATGGCCGAGAAATGTAATTTTGATGTTAACTCCCAAACCGCTGCGCAGAAGTCAACCAAACTTCACCCAATAGTGTATTGTATCACAATCTAGTAGTTACATTTGGAAATTTGGTTCTTGGACATTTGATTTGAGCGCAATCCTCAAACTTAGGTCAAAAAAGCCATTTAAGCCTTTTCACAGTGAGATCTATGCGATATGGCCGAGAAATGTAATTTTGATGTTAACTCCCAAACCGCTGCGCAGAAGTCAACCAAACTTCACCCAATAGTGTATTGTATCACAATCTAGTAGTTACATTTGAAAATTTTGTTCTAGGAAATTTTGTTTGAGCGCAATCATCAAACTTAATTAAAAATGTCATTTAAGCCTTTTCACAGTGAGATCTATGCGATATGGCCGAGAAATGTAATTTTGATGTTAACTCCCAAACCGCTGCGCAGAAGTCAACCAAACTTCACCCATTAGTGTATTGTATCACAATCTAGTAGTTACATGTGAAAATTTGGTTCTAGGACATTTGATTTGAGCGCAATCCTCAAACTTAGGTCAAAAAAGCCATTTAAGCCTTTTCACAGTGAGATCTATGCGATATGGCCGAGAAATGTAATTTTGATGTTAACTCCCAAACCGCTGCGCAGAAGTCAACTAAACTTCACCCAATAGTGTATTGTATCACAATCTAGTAATTACATTTGAAAATTTGGTTCTAGGACATTTGATTTGAGCGCAATCATTAAACTTAGGTCAAAAAAGCCATTTAAGCCTTTTCACAGTGAGATCTATGCGATATGGCCGAGAAATGTAATTTTGATGTTAACTCCCAAACCGCTGCGCAGAAGTCAACCAAACTTCACCCAATAGTGTATTGTATCACAATCTAGTAGTTACATTTGAAAATTTTGTTCTATGACATTTTGTTTGAACGCAATCATCAAACTTAATTAAAAAAGTCATTTAAGCCTTTTCACAGTGAGATCTATGCGATATGGCCGAGAAATGTAATTTTGATGTTAACTCCCAAACCGCTGCGCAGAAGTCAACCAAACTTCACCCATTAGTGTATTGTATCACAATCTAGTAGTTACATGTGGAAATTTGGTTATTGGACATTTGGTTTGAGCGCAATCATTAAACTTAGGTCAAAAAAGCCATTTAAGCCTTTTCACAGTGAGATCTATGCGATATGGCCGAGAAATGTAATTTTGATGTTAACTCCCAAACCGCTGCGCAGAAGTCAACCAAACTTCACCCAATAGTGTATTGTATCACAATCTAGTAGTTACATTTGAAAATTTTGTTCTAGGACATTTTGTTTGAACGCAATCATCAAACTTAATTAAAAAAGTCATTTAAGCCTTTTCACAGTGAGATCTATGCGATATGGCCGAGAAATGTAATTTTGATGTTAACTCCCAAACCGCTGCGCAGAAGTCAACCAAACTTCACCCAATAGTGTATTGTATCACAATCTAGTAGTTACATTTGAAAATTTTGTTCTAGGAAATTTTGTTTGAGCGCAATCATCAAACTTAATTAAAAAAGTCATTTAAGCCTTTTCACAGTGAGATCTATGCGATATGGCCGAGAAATGTAATTTTGATGTTAACTCCCAAACCGCTGCGCAGAAGTCAACCAAACTTCACCCAATAGTGTATTGTATCACAATCTAGTAGTTACATGTGAAAATTTGGTTCTAGGACATTTGATTTGAGCGCAATCCTCAAACTTAGGTCAAAAAAGCCATTTAAGCCTTTTCACAGTGAGATCTATGCGATATGGCCGAGAAATGTAATTTTGATGTTAACTCCCAAACCGCTGCGCAGAAGTCAACTAAACTTCACCCAATAGTGTATTGTATCACAATCTAGTAATTACATTTGAAAATTTGGTTCTAGGACATTTGATTTGAGCGCAATCATTAAACTTAGGTCAAAAAAGCCATTTAAGCCTTTTCACAGTGAGATCTATGCGATATGGCCGAGAAATGTAATTTTGATGTTAACTCCCAAACCGCTGCGCAGAAGTCAACCAAACTTCACCCAATAGTGTATTGTATCACAATCTAGTAGTTACATTTGAAAATTTTGTTCTATGACATTTTGTTTGAACGCAATCATCAAACTTAATTAAAAAAGTCATTTAAGCCTTTTCACAGTGAGATCTATGCGATATGGCCGAGAAATGTAATTTTGATGTTAACTCCCAAACCGCTGCGCAGAAGTCAACCAAACTTCACCCATTAGTGTATTGTATCACAATCTAGTAGTTACATGTGGAAATTTGGTTATTGGACATTTGGTTTGAGCGCAATCATTAAACTTAGGTCAAAAAAGCCATTTAAGCCTTTTCACAGTGAGATCTATGCGATATGGCCGAGAAATGTAATTTTGATGTTAACTCCCAAACCGCTGCGCAGAAGTCAACCAAACTTCACCCAATAGTGTATTGTATCACAATCTAGTAGTTACATTTGAAAATTTTGTTCTAGGACATTTTGTTTGAACGCAATCATCAAACTTAATTAAAAAAGTCATTTAAGCCTTTTCACAGTGAGATCTATGCGATATGGCCGAGAAATGTAATTTTGATGTTAACTCCCAAACCGCTGCGCAGAAGTCAACCAAACTTCACCCAATAGTGTATTGTATCACAATCTAGTAGTTACATTTGAAAATTTTGTTCTAGGAAATTTTGTTTGAGCGCAATCATCAAACTTAATTAAAAAAGTCATTTAAGCCTTTTCACAGTGAGATCTATGCGATATGGCCGAGAAATGTAATTTTGATGTTAACTCCCAAACCGCTGCGCAGAAGTCAACCAAACTTCACCCAATAGTGTATTGTATCACAATCTAGTAGTTACATTTGGAAATTTGGTTCTTGGACATTTGATTTGAGCGCAATCCTCAAACTTAGGTCAAAAAAGCCATTTAAGCCTTTTCACAGTGAGATCTATGCGATATGGCCGAGAAATGTAATTTTGATGTTAACTCCCAAACCGCTGCGCAGAAGTCAACCAAACTTCACCCAATAGTGTATTGTATCACATTCTAGTAGTTACATTTGAAAATTTCGTTATAGGACATTTGGTTTGAGCGCAATCTTTAAACTTAGGTCAAAAAAGCCATTTAAGCCTTTTCACAGTGAGATCTATGCGATATGGCCGAGAAATGTAATTTTGATGTTAACTCCCAAACCGCTGCGCAGAAGTCAACCAAACTTCACCCAATAGTGTATTGTATCACAATCTAGTAGTTACATTTGAAAATTTTGTTCTAGGACATTTTGTTTGAACGCAATCATCAAACTTAATTAAAAAAGTCATTTAAGCCTTTTCACAGTGAGATCTATGCGATATGGCCGAAAAATGTAATTTTGATGTTAACTCCCAAACCGCTGCGCAGAAGTCAACCAAACTTCACCCAATAGTGTATTGTATCACAATCTAGTAGTTACATTTGGAAATTTGGTTCTTGGACATTTGATTTGAGCGCAATCCTCAAACTTAGGTCAAAAAAGCCATTTAAGCCTTTTCACAGTGAGATCTATGCGATATGGCCGAGAAATGTAATTTTGATGTTAATTCCCAAACCGCTGCGCAGAAGTCAACCAAACTTCACCCAATAGTGTATTGTATCACAATCTAGTAGTTACATTTGAAAATTTTGTTCTAGGACATTTTGTTTGAACGCAATCATCAAACTTAATTAAAAAAGTCATTTAAGCCTTTTCACAGTGAGATCTATGCGATATGGCCGAGAAATGTAATTTTGATGTTAACTCCCAAACCGCTGCGCAGAAGTCAACCAAACTTCACCCAATAGTGTATTTTATCACAATCTAGTAGTTACATTTGGAAATTTAGTTCTTGGACATTTGATTTGAGCGCAATCATTAAACTTAATTAAAAAAGTCATTTAAGCCTTTTCACAGTGAGATCTATGCGATATGGCCGAGAAATGTAATTTTGATGTTAACTCCCAAACTGCTGCGCAGAAGTCAACCAAACTTCACCTAATAGTGTATTGTATCACATTCTAGTAGTTACATTTGAAAATTTCGTTCTAGGACATTTGGTTTGAGCGCAATCTTTAAACTTAGGTCAAAAAAGCCATTTAAGCCTTTTCACAGTGAGATCTATGCGATATGGCCGAGAAATGTAATTTTGATGTTAACTCCCAAACCGCTGCGCAGAAGTCAACCAAACTTCACCCAATAGTGTATTGTATCACAATCTAGTAGTTACATTTGAAAATTTTGTTCTAGGACATTTTGTTTGAACGCAATCATCAAACTTAATTAAAAAAGTCATTTAAGCCTTTTCACAGTGAGATCTATGCGATATGGCCGAGAAATGTAATTTTGATGTTAACTCCCAAACCGCTGCGCAGAAGTCAACCAAACTTCACCCAATAGTGTATTGTATCACAATCTAGTAGTTACATTTGGAAATTTGGTTCTTGGACATTTGATTTGAGCGCAATCCTCAAACTTAGGTCAAAAAAGCCATTTAAGCCTTTTCACAGTGAGATCTATGCGATATGGCCGAGAAATGTAATTTTGATGTTAACTCCCAAACCGCTGCGCAGAAGTCAACCAAACTTCACCCAATAGTGTATTGTATCACAATCTAGTAGTTACATTTGAAAATTTTGTTCTAGGACATTTTGTTTGAACGCAATCATCAAACTTAATTAAAAAAGTCATTTAAGCCTTTTCACAGTGAGATCTATGCGATATGGCCGAGAAATGTAATTTTGATGTTAACTCCCAAACCGCTGCGCAGAAGTCAACCAAACTTCACCCAATAGTGTATTGTATCACATTCTAGTAGTTACATTTGAAAATTTCGTTCTAGGACATTTGGTTTGAGCGCAATTATTAAACTTAGGTCAAAAAAGCCATTTAAGCCTTTTCACAGTGAGATCTATGCGATATGGCCGAGAAATGTAATTTTGATGTTAACTCCCAAACCGCTGCGCAGAAGTCAACCAAACTTCACCCAATAGTGTATTGTATCACAATCTAGTAGTTACATGTGGAAATTTGGTTCTAGGACATTTGATTTGAGCGCAATCCTCAAACTTAGGTCAAAAAAGCCATTTAAGCCTTTTCACAGTGAGATCTATGCGATATGGCCGAGAAATGTAATTTTGATGTTAACTCCCAAACCGCTGCGCAGAAGTCAACCAAACTTCACCCAATAGTGTATTGTATCACATTCTAGTAGTTACATTTGAAAATTTCGTTCTAGGACATTTGGTTTGAGCGCAATCTTTAAACTTAGGTCAAAAAAGCCATTTAAGCCTTTTCACAGTGAGATCTATGCGATATGGCCGAGGAATGTAATTTTGATGTTAACTCCCAAACCGCTGCGCAGAAGTCAACCAAACTTCACCCAATAGTGTATTGTATCACAATCTAGTAGTTACATTTGAAAATTTTGTTCTAGGACATTTTGTTTGAACGCAATCATCAAACTTAATTAAAAAAGTCATTTAAGCCTTTTCACAGTGAGATCTATGCGATATGGCCGAGAAATGTAATTTTGATGTTAACTCCCAAACCGCTGCGCAGAAGTCAACCAAACTTCACCCAATAGTGTATTGTATCACAATCTAGTAGTTACATTTGGAAATTGGGTTCTTGGACATTTGATTTGAGCGCAATCCTCAAACTTAGGTCAAAAAAGCCATTTAAGCCTTTTCACAGTGAGATCTATGCGATATGGCCGAGAAATGTAATTTTGATGTTAACTCCCAAACCGCTGCGCAGAAGTCAACCAAACTTCACCCATTAGTGTATTGTATCACAATCTAGTAGTTACATGTGGAAATTTGGTTATTGGACATTTGGTTTGAGCGCAATCATTAAACTTAGGTCAAAAAAGCCATTTAAGCCTTTTCACAGTGAGATCTATGCGATATGGCCGAGAAATGTAATTTTGATGTTAACTCCCAAACCGCTGTGCAGAAGTCAACCAAACTTCACCCAATAGTGTATTGTATCACAATCTAGTAGTTATATTTGAAAATTTTGTTCTAGGAAATTTTGTTTGAGCGCAATCATCAAACTTAATTAAAAAAGTCATTTAAGCCTTTTCACAGTGAGATCTATGCGATATGGCCGAGAAATGTAATTTTGATGTTAACTCCCAAACCTCTGCGCAGAAGTCAACCAAACTTCACCCATTAGTGTATTGTATCACAATCTAGTAGTTACATGTGGAAATTTGGTTCTAGGACATTTGATTTGAGCGCAATCCTCAAACTTAGGTCAAAAAAGCCATTTAAGCCTTTTCACAGTGAGATCTATGCGATATGGCCGACAAATGTAATTTTGATGTTAACTCCCAAACCGCTGCGCAGAAGTCAACCAAACTTCACCCAATAGTGTATTGTATCACATTCTAGTAGTTACATTTGAAAATTTCGTTCTAGGACATTTGGTTTGAGCGCAATCTTTAAACTTAGGTCAAAAAAGCCATTTAAGCCTTTTCACAGTGAGATCTATGCGATATGGCCGAGAAATGTAATTTTGATGTTAACTCCCAAACCGCTGCGCAGAAGTCAACCAAACTTCACCCAATAGTGTATTGTATCACAATCTAGTAGTTGCATTTGAAAATTTTGTTCTAGGACATTTTGTTTGAGCGCAATCTTTAAACTTAGGTCAAAAAAGCCATTTAAGCCTTTTCACAGTGAGATCTATGCGATATGGCCGAGAAATGTAATTTTGATGTTAACTCCCAAACCGCTGCGCAGAAGTCAACCAAACTTCACCCAATAGTGTATTGTATCACAATCTAGTAGTTACATTTGAAAATTTTGTTCTAGGACATTTTGTTTGAACGCAATCATCAAACTTAATTAAAAAAGTCATTTAAGCCTTTTCACAGTGAGATCTATGCGATATGGCCGAGAAATGTAATTTTGATGTTAACTCCCAAACCGCTGCGCAGAAGTCAACCAAACTTCACCCAATAGTGTATTGTATCACAATCTAGTAGTTACATTTGAAAATTTTGTTCTAGGACATTTTGTTTGAACGCAATCATCAAACTTAATTAAAAAAGTCATTTAAGCCTTTTCACGGTGAGATCTATGCGATATGGCCGAGAAATGTAATTTTGATGTTAACTCCCAAACTGCTGCGCAGAAGTCAACCAAACTTCACCCAATAGTGTATTGTATCACATTCTAGTAGTTACATTTGAAAATTTCGTTCTAGGACATTTGGTTTGAGCGCAATCATTAAACTTAGGTCAAAAAAGCCATTTAAGCCTTTTCACAGTGAGATCTATGCGATATGGCCGAGAAATGTAATTTTGATGTTAACTCCCAAACCGCTGCGCAGAAGTCAACTAAACTTCACCCAATAGTGTATTGTATCACATTCTAGTAGTTACATTTGAAAATTTCGTTCTAGGACATTTGGTTTGAGCGCAATCATTAAACTTAATTAAAAAAGTCATTTAAGCCTTTTCACAGTGAGATCTATGCGATATGGCCGAGAAATGTAATTTTGATGTTAACTCCCAAACCGCTGCGCAGAAGTCAACCAAACTTCACCCATTAGTGTATTGTATCACAATCTAGTAATTACATGTGGAAATTTGGTTCTAGGACATTTGATTTGAGCGCAATCCTCAAACTTAGGTCAAAAAAGCCATTTAAGCCTTTTCACAGTGAGATCTATGCGATATGGCCGAGAAATGTAATTTTGATGTTAACTCCCAAACCGCTGCGCAGAAGTCAACCAAACTTCACCCAATAGTGTATTGTATCACAATCTAGTAGTTACATTTGAAAATTTTGTTCTATGACATTTTGTTTGAACGCAATCATCAAACTTAATTAAAAAAGTCATTTAAGCCTTTTCACAGTGAGATCTATGCGATATGGCCGAGAAATGTAATTTTGATGTTAACTCCCAAACCGCTGCGCAGAAGTCAACCAAACTTCACCCATTAGTGTATTGTATCACAATCTAGTAGTTACATGTAGAAATTTGGTTATTGGACATTTGGTTTGAGCGCAATCATTAAACTTAGGTCAAAAAAGCCATTTAAGCCTTTTCACAGTGAGATCTATGCGATATGGCCGAGAAATGTAATTTTGATGTTAACTCCCAAACCGCTGCGCAGAAGTCAACCAAACTTCACCCAATAGTGTATTGTATCACAATCTAGTAGTTACATTTGAAAATTTTGTTCTAGGAAATTTTGTTTGAGCGCAATCATCAAACTTAATTAAAAAAGTCATTTAAGCCTTTTCACAGTGAGATCTATACGATATGGCCGAGAAATGTAATTTTGATGTTAACTCCCAAACCTCTGCGCAGAAGTCAACCAAACTTCACCCATTAGTGTATTGTATCACAATCTAGTAGTTACATGTGGAAATTTGGTTCTAGGACATTTGATTTGAGCGCAATCCTCAAACTTAGGTCAAAAAAGCCATTTAAGCCTTTTCACAGTGAGATCTATGCGATATGGCCGAGAAATGTAATTTTGATGTTAACTCCCAAACCGCTGCGCAGAAGTCAACCAAACTTCACCTAATAGTGTATTGTATCACATTCTAGTAGTTACATTTGAAAATTTCGTTCTAGGACATTTGGTTTGAGCGCAATCTTTAAACTTAGGTCAAAAAAGCCATTTAAGCCTTTTCACAGTGAGATCTATGCGATATGGCCGAGAAATGTAATTTTGATGTTAACTCCAAAACCGCTGCGCAGAAGTCAACCAAACTTCACCCAATAGTGTATTGTATCACAATCTAGTAGTTACATTTGAAAATTTTGTTCTAGGAAATTTTGTTTGAGCGCAATCATCAAACTTAATTAAAAAAGTCATTTAAGCCTTTTCACAGTGAGATCTATGCGATATGGCCGAGAAATGTAATTTTGATGTTAACTCCCAAACCTCTGCGCAGAAGTCAACCAAACTTCACCCATTAGTGTATTGTATCACAATCTAGTAGTTACATGTGGAAATTTGGTTCTAGGACATTTGATTTGAGCGCAATCCTCAAACTTAGGTCAAAAAAGCCATTTAAGCCTTTTCACAGTGAGATCTATGCGATATGGCCGAGAAATGTAATTTTGATGTTAACTCCCAAACCGCTGCGCAGAAGTCAACCAAACTTCACCCAATAGTGTATTGTATCACATTCTAGTAGTTACATTTGAAAATTTCGTTCTAGGACATTTGGTTTGAGCGCAATCTTTAAACTTAGGTCAAAAAAGCCATTTAAGCCTTTTCACAGTGAGATCTATGCGATATGGCCGAGAAATGTAATTTTGATGTTAACTCCCAAACCGCTGCGCAGAAGTCAACCAAACTTCACCCAATAGTGTATTGTATCACAATCTAGTAGTTACATTTGAAAATTTTGTTCTAGGACATTTTGTTTGAACGCAATCATCAAACTTAATTAAAAAAGTCATTTAAGCCTTTTCACAGTGAGATCTATGCGATATGGCCGAGAAATGTAATTTTGATGTTAACTCCCAAACCGCTGCGCAGAAGTCAACCAAACTTCACCCAATAGTGTATTGTATCACAATCTAGTAGTTACATTTGAAAATTTTGTTCTAGGACATTTTGTTTGAACGCAATCATCGAACTTAATTAAAAAAGTCATTTAAGCCTTTTCACGGTGAGATCTATGCGATATGGCCGAGAAATGTAATTTTGATGTTAACTCCCAAACTGCTGCGCAGAAGTCAACCAAACTTCACCCAATAGTGTATTGTATCACATTCTAGTAGTTACATTTGAAAATTTCGTTCTAGGACATTTGGTTTGAGCGCAATCATTAAACTTAGGTCAAAAAAGCCATTTAAGCCTTTTCACAGTGAGATCTATGCGATATGGCCGAGAAATGTAATTTTGATGTTAACTCCCAAACCGCTGCGCAGAAGTCAACTAAACTTCACCCAATAGTGTATTGTATCACATTCTAGTAGTTACATTTGAAAATTTCGTTCTAGGACATTTGGTTTGAGCGCAATCATTAAACTTAATTAAAAAAGTCATTTAAGCCTTTTCACAGTGAGATCTATGCGATATGGCCGAGAAATGTAATTTTGATGTTAACTCCCAAACCGCTGCGCAGAAGTCAACCAAACTTCACCCATTAGTGTATTGTATCACAATCTAGTAATTACATGTGGAAATTTGGTTCTAGGACATTTGATTTGAGCGCAATCCTCAAACTTAGGTCAAAAAAGCCATTTAAGCCTTTTCACAGTGAGATCTATGCGATATGGCCGAGAAATGTAATTTTGATGTTAACTCCCAAACCGCTGCGCAGAAGTCAACCAAACTTCACCCAATAGTGTATTGTATCACAATCTAGTAGTTACATTTGAAAATTTTGTTCTATGACATTTTGTTTGAACGCAATCATCAAACTTAATTAAAAAAGTCATTTAAGCCTTTTCACAGTGAGATCTATGCGATATGGCCGAGAAATGTAATTTTGATGTTAACTCCCAAACCGCTGCGCAGAAGTCAACCAAACTTCACCCATTAGTGTATTGTATCACAATCTAGTAGTTACATGTAGAAATTTGGTTATTGGACATTTGGTTTGAGCGCAATCATTAAACTTAGGTCAAAAAAGCCATTTAAGCCTTTTCACAGTGAGATCTATGCGATATGGCCGAGAAATGTAATTTTGATGTTAACTCCCAAACCGCTGCGCAGAAGTCAACCAAACTTCACCCAATAGTGTATTGTATCACAATCTAGTAGTTACATTTGAAAATTTTGTTCTAGGAAATTTTGTTTGAGCGCAATCATCAAACTTAATTAAAAAAGTCATTTAAGCCTTTTCACAGTGAGATCTATACGATATGGCCGAGAAATGTAATTTTGATGTTAACTCCCAAACCTCTGCGCAGAAGTCAACCAAACTTCACCCATTAGTGTATTGTATCACAATCTAGTAGTTACATGTGGAAATTTGGTTCTAGGACATTTGATTTGAGCGCAATCCTCAAACTTAGGTCAAAAAAGCCATTTAAGCCTTTTCACAGTGAGATCTATGCGATATGGCCGAGAAATGTAATTTTGATGTTAACTCCCAAACCGCTGCGCAGAAGTCAACCAAACTTCACCTAATAGTGTATTGTATCACATTCTAGTAGTTACATTTGAAAATTTCGTTCTAGGACATTTGGTTTGAGCGCAATCTTTAAACTTAGGTCAAAAAAGCCATTTAAGCCTTTTCACAGTGAGATCTATGCGATATGGCCGAGAAATGTAATTTTGATGTTAACTCCCAAACCGCTGCGCAGAAGTCAACCAAACTTCACCCAATAGTGTATTGTATCACAATCTAGTAGTTACATTTGAAAATTTTGTTCTAGGACATTTTGTTTGAACGCAATCATCAAACTTAATTAAAAAAGTCATTTAAGCCTTTTCACAGTGAGATCTATGCGATATGGCCGAGAAATGTAATTTTGATGTTAACTCCCAAACCGCTGCGCAGAAGTCAACCAAACTTCACCCAATAGTGTATTGTATCACAATCTAGTAGTTACATTTGGAAATTTGGTTCTTGGACATTTGATTTGAGCGCAATCCTCAAACTTAGGTCGAAAAAGCCATTTAAGCCTTTTCACAGTGAGATCTATGCGATATGGCCGAGAAATGTAATTTTGATGTTAACTCCCAAACCGCTGCGCAGAAGTCAACCAAACTTCACCCAATAGTGTATTGTATCACAATCTAGTAGTTACATTTGAAAATTTTGTTCTAGGACATTTTGTTTGAGCGCAATCATCAAACTTAATTAAAAAAGTCATTTAAGCCTTTTCACAGTGAGATCTATGCGATATGGCCGAGAAATGTAATTTTGATGTTAACTCCCAAACCGCTGCGCAGAAGTCAACCAAACTTCACCCAATAGTGTATTGTATCACATTCTAGTAGTTACATTTGAAAATTTCGTTCTAGGACATTTGGTTTGAGCGCAATTATTAAACTTAGGTCAAAAAAGCCATTTAAGCCTTTTCACAGTGAGATCTATGCGATATGGCCGAGAAATGTAATTTTGATGTTAACTCCCAAACCGCTGCGCAGAAGTCAACCAAACTTCACCCAATAGTGTATTGTATCACAATCTAGTAGTTACATGTGGAAATTTGGTTCTAGGACATTTGATTTGAGCGCAATCCTCAAACTTAGGTCAAAAAAGCCATTTAAGCCTTTTCACAGTGAGATCTATGCGATATGGCCGAGAAATGTAATTTTGATGTTAACTCCCAAACCGCTGCGCAGAAGTCAACCAAACTTCACCCAATAGTGTATTGTATCACATTCTAGTAGTTACATTTGAAAATTTCGTTCTAGGACATTTGGTTTGAGCGCAATCTTTAAACTTAGGTCAAAAAAGCCATTTAAGCCTTTTCACAGTGAGATCTATGCGATATGGCCGAGGAATGTAATTTTGATGTTAACTCCCAAACCGCTGCGCAGAAGTCAACCAAACTTCACCCAATAGTGTATTGTATCACAATCTAGTAGTTACATTTGAAAATTTTGTTCTAGGACATTTTGTTTGAACGCAATCATCAAACTTAATTAAAAAAGTCATTTAAGCCTTTTCACAGTGAGATCTATGCGATATGGCCGAGAAATGTAATTTTGATGTTAACTCCCAAACCGCTGCGCAGAAGTCAACCAAACGTCACCCAATAGTGTATTGTATCACAATCTAGTAGTTACATTTGGAAATTGGGTTCTTGGACATTTGATTTGAGCGCAATCCTCAAACTTAGGTCAAAAAAGCCATTTAAGCCTTTTCACAGTGAGATCTATGCGATATGGCCGAGAAATGTAATTTTGATGTTAACTCCCAAACCGCTGCGCAGAAGTCAACCAAACTTCACCCATTAGTGTATTGTATCACAATCTAGTAGTTACATGTGGAAATTTGGTTATTGGACATTTGGTTTGAGCGCAATCATTAAACTTAGGTCAAAAAAGCCATTTAAGCCTTTTCACAGTGAGATCTATGCGATATGGCCGAGAAATGTAATTTTGATGTTAACTCCCAAACCGCTGTGCAGAAGTCAACCAAACTTCACCCAATAGTGTATTGTATCACAATCTAGTAGTTACATTTGAAAATTTTGTTCTAGGAAATTTTGTTTGAGCGCAATCATCAAACTTAATTAAAAAAGTCATTTAAGCCTTTTCACAGTGAGATCTATGCGATATGGCCGAGAAATGTAATTTTGATGTTAACTCCCAAACCTCTGCGCAGAAGTCAACCAAACTTCACCCATTAGTGTATTGTATCACAATCTAGTAGTTACATGTGGAAATTTGGTTCTAGGACATTTGATTTGAGCGCAATCCTCAAACTTAGGTCAAAAAAGCCATTTAAGCCTTTTCACAGTGAGATCTATGCGATATGGCCGAGAAATGTAATTTTGATGTTAACTCCCAAACCGCTGCGCAGAAGTCAACCAAACTTCACCCAATAGTGTATTGTATCACATTCTAGTAGTTACATTTGAAAATTTCGTTCTAGGACATTTGGTTTGAGCGCAATCTTTAAACTTAGGTCAAAAAAGCCATTTAAGCCTTTTCACAGTGAGATCTATGCGATATGGCCGAGAAATGTAATTTTGATGTTAACTCCCAAACCGCTGCGCAGAAGTCAACCAAACTTCACCCAATAGTGTATTGTATCACAATCTAGTAGTTGCATTTGAAAATTTTGTTCTAGGACATTTTGTTTGAGCGCAATCTTTAAACTTAGGTCAAAAAAGCCATTTAAGCCTTTTCACAGTGAGATCTATGCGATATGGCCGAGAAATGTAATTTTGATGTTAACTCCCAAACCGCTGCGCAGAAGTCAACCAAACTTCACCCAATAGTGTATTGTATCACAATCTAGTAGTTACATTTGAAAATTTTGTTCTAGGACATTTTGTTTGAACGCAATCATCAAACTTAATTAAAAAAGTCATTTAAGCCTTTTCACAGTGAGATCTATGCGATATGGCCGAGAAATGTAATTTTGATGTTAACTCCCAAACCGCTGCGCAGAAGTCAACCAAACTTCACCCAATAGTGTATTGTATCACAATCTAGTAGTTACATTTGAAAATTTTGTTCTAGGACATTTTGTTTGAACGCAATCATCAAACTTAATTAAAAAAGTCATTTAAGCCTTTTCACGGTGAGATCTATGCGATATGGCCGAGAAATGTAATTTTGATGTTAACTCCCAAACTGCTGCGCAGAAGTCAACCAAACTTCACCCAATAGTGTATTGTATCACATTCTAGTAGTTACATTTGAAAATTTCGTTCTAGGACATTTGGTTTGAGCGCAATCATTAAACTTAGGTCAAAAAAGCCATTTAAGCCTTTTCACAGTGAGATCTATGCGATATGGCCGAGAAATGTAATTTTGATGTTAATTCCCAAACCGCTGCGCAGAAGTCAACTAAACTTCACCCAATAGTGTATTGTATCACATTCTAGTAGTTACATTTGAAAATTTCGTTCTAGGACATTTGGTTTGAGCGCAATCATTAAACTTAATTAAAAAAGTCATTTAAGCCTTTTCACAGTGAGATCTATGCGATATGGCCGAGAAATGTAATTTTGATGTTAACTCCCAAACCGCTGCGCAGAAGTCAACCAAACTTCACCCATTAGTGTATTGTATCACAATCTAGTAATTACATGTGGAAATTTGGTTCTAGGACATTTGATTTGAGCGCAATCCTCAAACTTAGGTCAAAAAAGCCATTTAAGCCTTTTCACAGTGAGATCTATGCGATATGGCCGAGAAATGTAATTTTGATGTTAACTCCCAAACCGCTGCGCAGAAGTCAACCAAACTTCACCCAATAGTGTATTGTATCACAATCTAGTAGTTACATTTGAAAATTTTGTTCTATGACATTTTGTTTGAACGCAATCATCAAACTTAATTAAAAAAGTCATTTAAGCCTTTTCACAGTGAGATCTATGCGATATGGCCGAGAAATGTAATTTTGATGTTAACTCCCAAACCGCTGCGCAGAAGTCAACCAAACTTCACCCATTAGTGTATTGTATCACAATCTAGTAGTTACATGTAGAAATTTGGTTATTGGACATTTGGTTTGAGCGCAATCATTAAACTTAGGTCAAAAAAGCCATTTAAGCCTTTTCACAGTGAGATCTATGCGATATGGCCGAGAAATGTAATTTTGATGTTAACTCCCAAACCGCTGCGCAGAAGTCAACCAAACTTCACCCAATAGTGTATTGTATCACAATCTAGTAGTTACATTTGAAAATTTTGTTCTAGGAAATTTTGTTTGAGCGCAATCATCAAACTTAATTAAAAAAGTCATTTAAGCCTTTTCACAGTGAGATCTTTACGATATGGCCGAGAAATGTAATTTTGATGTTAACTCCCAAACCTCTGCGCAGAAGTCAACCAAACTTCACCCATTAGTGTATTGTATCACAATCTAGTAGTTACATGTGGAAATTTGGTTCTAGGACATTTGATTTGAGCGCAATCCTCAAACTTAGGTCAAAAAAGCCATTTAAGCCTTTTCACAGTGAGATCTATGCGATATGGCCGAGAAATGTAATTTTGATGTTAACTCCCAAACCGCTGCGCAGAAGTCAACCAAACTTCACCTAATAGTGTATTGTATCACATTCTAGTAGTTACATTTGAAAATTTCGTTCTAGGACATTTGGTTTGAGCGCAATCTTTAAACTTAGGTCAAAAAAGCCATTTAAGCCTTTTCACAGTGAGATCTATGCGATATGGCCGAGAAATGTAATTTTGATGTTAACTCCCAAACCGCTGCGCAGAAGTCAACCAAACTTCACCCAATAGTGTATTGTATCACAATCTAGTAGTTACATTTGAAAATTTTGTTCTAGGACATTTTGTTTGAACGCAATCATCAAACTTAATTAAAAAAGTCATTTAAGCCTTTTCACAGTGAGATCTATGCGATATGGCCGAGAAATGTAATTTTGATGTTAACTCCCAAACCGCTGCGCAGAAGTCAACCAAACTTCACCCAATAGTGTATTGTATCACAATCTAGTAGTTACATTTGGAAATTTGGTTCTTGGACATTTGATTTGAGCGCAATCCTCAAACTTAGGTCAAAAAAGCCATTTAAGCCTTTTCACAGTGAGATCTATGCGATATGGCCGAGAAATGTAATTTTGATGTTAACTCCCAAACCGCTGCGCAGAAGTCAACCAAACTTCACCCAATAGTGTATTGTATCACAATCTAGTAGTTACATTTGAAAATTTTGTTCTAGGACATTTTGTTTGAACGCAATCATCAAACTTAATTAAAAAAGTCATTTAAGCCTTTTCACAGTGAGATCTATGCGATATGGCCGAGAAATGTAATTTTGATGTTAACTCCCAAACCGCTGCGCAGAAGTCAACCAAACTTCACCCAATAGTGTATTGTATCACATTCTAGTAGTTACATTTGAAAATTTCGTTCTAGGACATTTGGTTTGAGCGCAATTATTAAACTTAGGTCAAAAAAGCCATTTAAGCCTTTTCACAGTGAGATCTATGCGATATGGCCGAGAAATGTAATTTTGATGTTAACTCCCAAACCGCTGCGCAGAAGTCAACCAAACTTCACCCAATAGTGTATTGTATCACAATCTAGTAGTTACATGTGGAAATTTGGTTCTAGGACATTTGATTTGAGCGCAATCCTCAAACTTAGGTCAAAAAAGCCATTTAAGCCTTTTCACAGTGAGATCTATGCGATATGGCCGAGAAATGTAATTTTGATGTTAACTCCCAAACCGCTGCGCAGAAGTCAACCAAACTTCACCCAATAGTGTATTGTATCACATTCTAGTAGTTACATTTGAAAATTTCGTTCTAGGACATTTGGTTTGAGCGCAATCTTTAAACTTAGGTCAAAAAAGCCATTTAAGCCTTTTCACAGTGAGATCTATGCGATATGGCCGAGGAATGTAATTTTGATGTTAACTCCCAAACCGCTGCGCAGAAGTCAACCAAACTTCACCCAATAGTGTATTGTATCACAATCTAGTAGTTACATTTGAAAATTTTGTTCTAGGACATTTTGTTTGAACGCAATCATCAAACTTAATTAAAAAAGTCATTTAAGCCTTTTCACAGTGAGATCTATGCGATATGGCCGAGAAATGTAATTTTGATGTTAACTCCCAAACCGCTGCGCAGAAGTCAACCAAACTTCACCCAATAGTGTATTGTATCACAATCTAGTAGTTACATTTGGAAATTGGGTTCTTGGACATTTGATTTGAGCGCAATCCTCAAACTTAGGTCAAAAAAGCCATTTAAGCCTTTTCACAGTGAGATCTATGCGATATGGCCGAGAAATGTAATTTTGATGTTAACTCCCAAACCGCTGCGCAGAAGTCAACCAAACTTCACCCATTAGTGTATTGTATCACAATCTAGTAGTTACATGTGGAAATTTGGTTATTGGACATTTGGTTTGAGCGCAATCATTAAACTTAGGTCAAAAAAGCCATTTAAGCCTTTTCACAGTGAGATCTATGCGATATGGCCGAGAAATGTAATTTTGATGTTAACTCCCAAACCGCTGTGCAGAAGTCAACCAAACTTCACCCAATAGTGTATTGTATCACAATCTAGTAGTTACATTTGAAAATTTTGTTCTAGGAAATTTTGTTTGAGCGCAATCATCAAACTTAATTAAAAAAGTCATTTAAGCCTTTTCACAGTGAGATCTATGCGATATGGCCGAGAAATGTAATTTTGATGTTAACTCCCAAACCTCTGCGCAGAAGTCAACCAAACTTCACCCATTAGTGTATTGTATCACAATCTAGTAGTTACATGTGGAAATTTGGTTCTAGGACATTTGATTTGAGCGCAATCCTCAAACTTAGGTCAAAAAAGCCATTTAAGCCTTTTCACAGTGAGATCTATGCGATATGGCCGAGAAATGTAATTTTGATGTTAACTCCCAAACCGCTGCGCAGAAGTCAACCAAACTTCACCCAATAGTGTATTGTATCACATTCTAGTAGTTACATTTGAAAATTTCGTTCTAGGACATTTGGTTTGAGCGCAATCTTTAAACTTAGGTCAAAAAAGCCATTTAAGCCTTTTCACAGTGAGATCTATGCGATATGGCCGAGAAATGTAATTTTGATGTTAACTCCCAAACCGCTGCGCAGAAGTCAACCAAACTTCACCCAATAGTGTATTGTATCACAATCTAGTAGTTGCATTTGAAAATTTTGTTCTAGGACATTTTGTTTGAACGCAATCATCAAACTTAATTAAAAAAGTCATTTAAGCCTTTTCACAGTGAGATCTATGCGATATGGCCGAGAAATGTAATTTTGATGTTAACTCCCAAACCGCTGCGCAGAAGTCAACCAAACTTCACCCAATAGTGTATTGTATCACAATCTAGTAGTTACATTTGGAAATTTGGTTCTTGGACATTTGATTTGAGCGCAATCCTCAAACTTAGGTCAAAAAAGCCATTTAAGCCTTTTCACAGTGAGATCTATGCGATATGGCCGAGAAATGTAATTTTGATGTTAACTCCCAAACCGCTGCGCGGAAGTCAACCAAACTTCACCCAATAGTGTATTGTATCACAATCTAGTAGTTACATTTGAAAATTTTGTTCTAGGACATTTTGTTTGAACGCAATCATCAAACTTAATTAAAAAAGTCATTTAAGCCTTTTCACAGTGAGATCTATTCGATATGGCCGAGAAATGTAATTTTGATGTTAACTCCCAAACCGCTGCGCAGAAGTCAACCAAACTTCACCCATTAGTGTATTGTATCACAATCTAGTAGTTACATGTAGAAATTTGGTTATTGGACATTTGGTTTGAGCGCAATCATTAAACTTAGGTCAAAAAAGCCATTTAAGCCTTTTCACAGTGAGATCTATGCGATATGGCCGAGAAATGTAATTTTGATGTTAACTCCCAAACCGCTGCGCAGAAGTCAACCAAACTTCACCCAATAGTGTATTGTATCACAATCTAGTAGTTACATTTGAAAATTTTGTTCTAGGAAATTTTGTTTGAGCGCAATCATCAAACTTAATTAAAAAAGTCATTTAAGCCTTTTCACAGTGAGATCTATACGATATGGCCGAGAAATGTAATTTTGATGTTAACTCCCAAACCTCTGCGCAGAAGTCAACCAAACTTCACCCATTAGTGTATTGTATCACAATCTAGTAGTTACATGTGGAAATTTGGTTCTAGGACATTTGATTTGAGCGCAATCCTCAAACTTAGGTCAAAAAAGCCATTTAAGCCTTTTCACAGTGAGATCTATGCGATATGGCCGAGAAATGTAATTTTGATGTTAACTCCCAAACCGCTGCGCAGAAGTCAACCAAACTTCACCTAATAGTGTATTGTATCACATTCTAGTAGTTACATTTGAAAATTTCGTTCTAGGACATTTGGTTTGAGCGCAATCTTTAAACTTAGGTCAAAAAAGCCATTTAAGCCTTTTCACAGTGAGATCTATGCGATATGGCCGAGAAATGTAATTTTGATGTTAACTCCCAAACCGCTGCGCAGAAGTCAACCAAACTTCACCCAATAGTGTATTGTATCACAATCTAGTAGTTACATTTGAAAATTTTGTTCTAGGACATTTTGTTTGAACGCAATCATCAAACTTAATTAAAAAAGTCATTTAAGCCTTTTCACAGTGAGATCTATGCGATATGGCCGAGAAATGTAATTTTGATGTTAACTCCCAAACCGCTGCGCAGAAGTCAACCAAACTTCACCCAATAGTGTATTGTATCACAATCTAGTAGTTACATTTGGAAATTTGGTTCTTGGACATTTGATTTGAGCGCAATCCTCAAACTTAGGTCGAAAAAGCCATTTAAGCCTTTTCACAGTGAGATCTATGCGATATGGCCGAGAAATGTAATTTTGATGTTAACTCCCAAACCGCTGCGCAGAAGTCAACCAAACTTCACCCAATAGTGTATTGTATCACAATCTAGTAGTTACATTTGAAAATTTTGTTCTAGGACATTTTGTTTGAACGCAATCATCAAACTTAATTAAAAAAGTCATTTAAGCCTTTTCACAGTGAGATCTATGCGATATGGCCGAGAAATGTAATTTTGATGTTAACTCCCAAACCGCTGCGCAGAAGTCAACCAAACTTCACCCAATAGTGTATTGTATCACATTCTAGTAGTTACATTTGAAAATTTCGTTCTAGGACATTTGGTTTGAGCGCAATTATTAAACTTAGGTCAAAAAAGCCATTTAAGCCTTTTCACAGTGAGATCTATGCGATATGGCCGAGAAATGTAATTTTGATGTTAACTCCCAAACCGCTGCGCAGAAGTCAACCAAACTTCACCCAATAGTGTATTGTATCACAATCTAGTAGTTACATGTGGAAATTTGGTTCTAGGACATTTGATTTGAGCGCAATCCTCAAACTTAGGTCAAAAAAGCCATTTAAGCCTTTTCACAGTGAGATCTATGCGATATGGCCGAGAAATGTAATTTTGATGTTAACTCCCAAACCGCTGCGCAGAAGTCAACCAAACTTCACCCAATAGTGTATTGTATCACATTCTAGTAGTTACATTTGAAAATTTCGTTCTAGGACATTTGGTTTGAGCGCAATCTTTAAACTTAGGTCAAAAAAGCCATTTAAGCCTTTTCACAGTGAGATCTATGCGATATGGCCGAGGAATGTAATTTTGATGTTAACTCCCAAACCGCTGCGCAGAAGTCAACCAAACTTCACCCAATAGTGTATTGTATCACAATCTAGTAGTTACATTTGAAAATTTTGTTCTAGGACATTTTGTTTGAACGCAATCATCAAACTTAATTAAAAAAGTCATTTAAGCCTTTTCACAGTGAGATCTATGCGATATGGCCGAGAAATGTAATTTTGATGTTAACTCCCAAACCGCTGCGCAGAAGTCAACCAAACGTCACCCAATAGTGTATTGTATCACAATCTAGTAGTTACATTTGGAAATTGGGTTCTTGGACATTTGATTTGAGCGCAATCCTCAAACTTAGGTCAAAAAAGCCATTTAAGCCTTTTCACAGTGAGATCTATGCGATATGGCCGAGAAATGTAATTTTGATGTTAACTCCCAAACCGCTGCGCAGAAGTCAACCAAACTTCACCCATTAGTGTATTGTATCACAATCTAGTAGTTACATGTGGAAATTTGGTTATTGGACATTTGGTTTGAGCGCAATCATTAAACTTAGGTCAAAAAAGCCATTTAAGCCTTTTCACAGTGAGATCTATGCGATATGGCCGAGAAATGTAATTTTGATGTTAACTCCCAAACCGCTGTGCAGAAGTCAACCAAACTTCACCCAATAGTGTATTGTATCACAATCTAGTAGTTACATTTGAAAATTTTGTTCTAGGAAATTTTGTTTGAGCGCAATCATCAAACTTAATTAAAAAAGTCATTTAAGCCTTTTCACAGTGAGATCTATGCGATATGGCCGAGAAATGTAATTTTGATGTTAACTCCCAAACCTCTGCGCAGAAGTCAACCAAACTTCACCCATTAGTGTATTGTATCACAATCTAGTAGTTACATGTGGAAATTTGGTTCTAGGACATTTGATTTGAGCGCAATCCTCAAACTTAGGTCAAAAAAGCCATTTAAGCCTTTTCACAGTGAGATCTATGCGATATGGCCGAGAAATGTAATTTTGATGTTAACTCCCAAACCGCTGCGCAGAAGTCAACCAAACTTCACCCAATAGTGTATTGTATCACATTCTAGTAGTTACATTTGAAAATTTCGTTCTAGGACATTTGGTTTGAGCGCAATCTTTAAACTTAGGTCAAAAAAGCCATTTAAGCCTTTTCACAGTGAGATCTATGCGATATGGCCGAGAAATGTAATTTTGATGTTAACTCCCAAACCGCTGCGCAGAAGTCAACCAAACTTCACCCAATAGTGTATTGTATCACAATCTAGTAGTTGCATTTGAAAATTTTGTTCTAGGACATTTTGTTTGAGCGCAATCTTTAAACTTAGGTCAAAAAAGCCATTTAAGCCTTTTCACAGTGAGATCTATGCGATATGGCCGAGAAATGTAATTTTGATGTTAACTCCCAAACCGCTGCGCAGAAGTCAACCAAACTTCACCCAATAGTGTATTGTATCACAATCTAGTAGTTACATTTGAAAATTTTGTTCTAGGAAATTTTGTTTGAGCGCAATCATCAAACTTAATTAAAAAAGTCATTTAAGCCTTTTCACAGTGAGATCTATGCGATATGGCCGAGAAATGTAATTTTGATGTTAACTCCCAAACCTCTGCGCAGAAGTCAACCAAACTTCACCCATTAGTGTATTGTATCACAATCTAGTAGTTACATGTGGAAATTTGGTTCTAGGACATTTGATTTGAGCGCAATCCTCAAACTTAGGTCAAAAAAGCCATTTAAGCCTTTTCACAGTGAGATCTATGCGATATGGCCGAGAAATGTAATTTTGATGTTAACTCCCAAACCGCTGCGCAGAAGTCAACCAAACTTCACCCAATAGTGTATTGTATCACATTCTAGTAGTTACATTTGAAAATTTCGTTCTAGGACATTTGGTTTGAGCGCAATCTTTAAACTTAGGTCAAAAAAGCCATTTAAGCCTTTTCACAGTGAGATCTATGCGATATGGCCGAGAAATGTAATTTTGATGTTAACTCCCAAACCGCTGCGCAGAAGTCAACCAAACTTCACCCAATAGTGTATTGTATCACAATCTAGTAGTTGCATTTGAAAATTTTGTTCTAGGACATTTTGTTTGAGCGCAATCTTTAAACTTAGGTCAAAAAAGCCATTTAAGCCTTTTCACAGTGAGATCTATGCGATATGGCCGAGAAATGTAATTTTGATGTTAACTCCCAAACCGCTGCGCAGAAGTCAACCAAACTTCACCCAATAGTGTATTGTATCACAATCTAGTAGTTACATTTGAAAATTTTGTTCTAGGAAATTTTGTTTGAGCGCAATCATCAAACTTAATTAAAAAAGTCATTTAAGCCTTTTCACAGTGAGATCTATGCGATATGGCCGAGAAATGTAATTTTGATGTTAACTCCCAAACCTCTGCGCAGAAGTCAACCAAACTTCACCCATTAGTGTATTGTATCACAATCTAGTAGTTACATGTGGAAATTTGGTTCTAGGACATTTGATTTGAGCGCAATCCTCAAACTTAGGTCAAAAAAGCCATTTAAGCCTTTTCACAGTGAGATCTATGCGATATGGCCGAGAAATGTAATTTTGATGTTAACTCCCAAACCGCTGCGCAGAAGTCAACCAAACTTCACCCAATAGTGTATTGTATCACATTCTAGTAGTTACATTTGAAAATTTCGTTCTAGGACATTTGGTTTGAGCGCAATCTTTAAACTTAGGTCAAAAAAGCCATTTAAGCCTTTTCACAGTGAGATCTATGCGATATGGCCGAGAAATGTAATTTTGATGTTAACTCCCAAACCGCTGCGCAGAAGTCAACCAAACTTCACCCAATAGTGTATTGTATCACAATCTAGTAGTTGCATTTGAAAATTTTGTTCTAGGACATTTTGTTTGAACGCAATCATCAAACTTAATTAAAAAAGTCATTTAAGCCTTTTCACAGTGAGATCTATGCGATATGGCCGAGAAATGTAATTTTGATGTTAACTCCCAAACCGCTGCGCAGAAGTCAACCAAACTTCACCCAATAGTGTATTGTATCACAATCTAGTAGTTACATTTGGAAATTTGGTTCTTGGACATTTGATTTGAGCGCAATCCTCAAACTTAGGTCAAAAAAGCCATTTAAGCCTTTTCACAGTGAGATCTATGCGATATGGCCGAGAAATGTAATTTTGATGTTAACTCCCAAACCGCTGCGCGGAAGTCAACCAAACTTCACCCAATAGTGTATTGTATCACAATCTAGTAGTTACATTTGAAAATTTTGTTCTAGGACATTTTGTTTGAACGCAATCATCAAACTTAATTAAAAAAGTCATTTAAGCCTTTTCACAGTGAGATCTATTCGATATGGCCGAGAAATGTAATTTTGATGTTAACTCCCAAACCGCTGCGCAGAAGTCAACCAAACTTCACCCATTAGTGTATTGTATCACAATCTAGTAGTTACATGTAGAAATTTGGTTATTGGACATTTGGTTTGAGCGCAATCATTAAACTTAGGTCAAAAAAGCCATTTAAGCCTTTTCACAGTGAGATCTATGCGATATGGCCGAGAAATGTAATTTTGATGTTAACTCCCAAACCGCTGCGCAGAAGTCAACCAAACTTCACCCAATAGTGTATTGTATCACAATCTAGTAGTTACATTTGAAAATTTTGTTCTAGGAAATTTTGTTTGAGCGCAATCATCAAACTTAATTAAAAAAGTCATTTAAGCCTTTTCACAGTGAGATCTATACGATATGGCCGAGAAATGTAATTTTGATGTTAACTCCCAAACCTCTGCGCAGAAGTCAACCAAACTTCACCCATTAGTGTATTGTATCACAATCTAGTAGTTACATGTGGAAATTTGGTTCTAGGACATTTGATTTGAGCGCAATCCTCAAACTTAGGTCAAAAAAGCCATTTAAGCCTTTTCACAGTGAGATCTATGCGATATGGCCGAGAAATGTAATTTTGATGTTAACTCCCAAACCGCTGCGCAGAAGTCAACCAAACTTCACCTAATAGTGTATTGTATCACATTCTAGTAGTTACATTTGAAAATTTCGTTCTAGGACATTTGGTTTGAGCGCAATCTTTAAACTTAGGTCAAAAAAGCCATTTAAGCCTTTTCACAGTGAGATCTATGCGATATGGCCGAGAAATGTAATTTTGATGTTAACTCCCAAACCGCTGCGCAGAAGTCAACCAAACTTCACCCAATAGTGTATTGTATCACAATCTAGTAGTTACATTTGAAAATTTTGTTCTAGGACATTTTGTTTGAACGCAATCATCAAACTTAATTAAAAAAGTCATTTAAGCCTTTTCACAGTGAGATCTATGCGATATGGCCGAGAAATGTAATTTTGATGTTAACTCCCAAACCGCTGCGCAGAAGTCAACCAAACTTCACCCAATAGTGTATTGTATCACAATCTAGTAGTTACATTTGGAAATTTGGTTCTTGGACATTTGATTTGAGCGCAATCCTCAAACTTAGGTCGAAAAAGCCATTTAAGCCTTTTCACAGTGAGATCTATGCGATATGGCCGAGAAATGTAATTTTGATGTTAACTCCCAAACCGCTGCGCAGAAGTCAACCAAACTTCACCCAATAGTGTATTGTATCACAATCTAGTAGTTACATTTGAAAATTTTGTTCTAGGACATTTTGTTTGAACGCAATCATCAAACTTAATTAAAAAAGTCATTTAAGCCTTTTCACAGTGAGATCTATGCGATATGGCCGAGAAATGTAATTTTGATGTTAACTCCCAAACCGCTGCGCAGAAGTCAACCAAACTTCACCCAATAGTGTATTGTATCACATTCTAGTAGTTACATTTGAAAATTTCGTTCTAGGACATTTGGTTTGAGCGCAATTATTAAACTTAGGTCAAAAAAGCCATTTAAGCCTTTTCACAGTGAGATCTATGCGATATGGCCGAGAAATGTAATTTTGATGTTAACTCCCAAACCGCTGCGCAGAAGTCAACCAAACTTCACCCAATAGTGTATTGTATCACAATCTAGTAGTTACATGTGGAAATTTGGTTCTAGGACATTTGATTTGAGCGCAATCCTCAAACTTAGGTCAAAAAAGCCATTTAAGCCTTTTCACAGTGAGATCTATGCGATATGGCCGAGAAATGTAATTTTGATGTTAACTCCCAAACCGCTGCGCAGAAGTCAACCAAACTTCACCCAATAGTGTATTGTATCACATTCTAGTAGTTACATTTGAAAATTTCGTTCTAGGACATTTGGTTTGAGCGCAATCTTTAAACTTAGGTCAAAAAAGCCATTTAAGCCTTTTCACAGTGAGATCTATGCGATATGGCCGAGGAATGTAATTTTGATGTTAACTCCCAAACCGCTGCGCAGAAGTCAACCAAACTTCACCCAATAGTGTATTGTATCACAATCTAGTAGTTACATTTGAAAATTTTGTTCTAGGACATTTTGTTTGAACGCAATCATCAAACTTAATTAAAAAAGTCATTTAAGCCTTTTCACAGTGAGATCTATGCGATATGGCCGAGAAATGTAATTTTGATGTTAACTCCCAAACCGCTGCGCAGAAGTCAACCAAACGTCACCCAATAGTGTATTGTATCACAATCTAGTAGTTACATTTGGAAATTGGGTTCTTGGACATTTGATTTGAGCGCAATCCTCAAACTTAGGTCAAAAAAGCCATTTAAGCCTTTTCACAGTGAGATCTATGCGATATGGCCGAGAAATGTAATTTTGATGTTAACTCCCAAACCGCTGCGCAGAAGTCAACCAAACTTCACCCATTAGTGTATTGTATCACAATCTAGTAGTTACATGTGGAAATTTGGTTATTGGACATTTGGTTTGAGCGCAATCATTAAACTTAGGTCAAAAAAGCCATTTAAGCCTTTTCACAGTGAGATCTATGCGATATGGCCGAGAAATGTAATTTTGATGTTAACTCCCAAACCGCTGTGCAGAAGTCAACCAAACTTCACCCAATAGTGTATTGTATCACAATCTAGTAGTTACATTTGAAAATTTTGTTCTAGGAAATTTTGTTTGAGCGCAATCATCAAACTTAATTAAAAAAGTCATTTAAGCCTTTTCACAGTGAGATCTATGCGATATGGCCGAGAAATGTAATTTTGATGTTAACTCCCAAACCTCTGCGCAGAAGTCAACCAAACTTCACCCATTAGTGTATTGTATCACAATCTAGTAGTTACATGTGGAAATTTGGTTCTAGGACATTTGATTTGAGCGCAATCCTCAAACTTAGGTCAAAAAAGCCATTTAAGCCTTTTCACAGTGAGATCTATGCGATATGGCCGAGAAATGTAATTTTGATGTTAACTCCCAAACCGCTGCGCAGAAGTCAACCAAACTTCACCCAATAGTGTATTGTATCACATTCTAGTAGTTACATTTGAAAATTTCGTTCTAGGACATTTGGTTTGAGCGCAATCTTTAAACTTAGGTCAAAAAAGCCATTTAAGCCTTTTCACAGTGAGATCTATGCGATATGGCCGAGAAATGTAATTTTGATGTTAACTCCCAAACCGCTGCGCAGAAGTCAACCAAACTTCACCCAATAGTGTATTGTATCACAATCTAGTAGTTGCATTTGAAAATTTTGTTCTAGGACATTTTGTTTGAGCGCAATCTTTAAACTTAGGTCAAAAAAGCCATTTAAGCCTTTTCACAGTGAGATCTATGCGATATGGCCGAGAAATGTAATTTTGATGTTAACTCCCAAACCGCTGCGCAGAAGTCAACCAAACTTCACCCAATAGTGTATTGTATCACAATCTAGTAGTTACATTTGAAAATTTTGTTCTAGGACATTTTGTTTGAACGCAATCATCAAACTTAATTAAAAAAGTCATTTAAGCCTTTTCACAGTGAGATCTATGCGATATGGCCGAGAAATGTAATTTTGATGTTAACTCCCAAACCGCTGCGCAGAAGTCAACCAAACTTCACCCAATAGTGTATTATATCACAATCTAGTAGTTACATTTGAAAATTTTGTTCTAGGACATTTTGTTTGAACGCAATCATCAAACTTAATTAAAAAAGTCATTTAAGCCTTTTCACGGTGAGATCTATGCGATATGGCCGAGAAATGTAATTTTGATGTTAACTCCCAAACTGCTGCGCAGAAGTCAACCAAACTTCACCCAATAGTGTATTGTATCACATTCTAGTAGTTACATTTGAAAATTTCGTTCTAGGACATTTGGTTTGAGCGCAATCATTAAACTTAGGTCAAAAAAGCCATTTAAGCCTTTTCACAGTGAGATCTATGCGATATGGCCGAGAAATGTAATTTTGATGTTAATTCCCAAACCGCTGCGCAGAAGTCAACTAAACTTCACCCAATAGTGTATTGTATCACATTCTAGTAGTTACATTTGAAAATTTCGTTCTAGGACATTTGGTTTGAGCGCAATCATTAAACTTAATTAAAAAAGTCATTTAAGCCTTTTCACAGTGAGATCTATGCGATATGGCCGAGAAATGTAATTTTGATGTTAACTCCCAAACCGCTGCGCAGAAGTCAACCAAACTTCACCCATTAGTGTATTGTATCACAATCTAGTAATTACATGTGGAAATTTGGTTCTAGGACATTTGATTTGAGCGCAATCCTCAAACTTAGGTCAAAAAAGCCATTTAAGCCTTTTCACAGTGAGATCTATGCGATATGGCCGAGAAATGTAATTTTGATGTTAACTCCCAAACCGCTGCGCAGAAGTCAACCAAACTTCACCCAATAGTGTATTGTATCACAATCTAGTAGTTACATTTGAAAATTTTGTTCTATGACATTTTGTTTGAACGCAATCATCAAACTTAATTAAAAAAGTCATTTAAGCCTTTTCACAGTGAGATCTATGCGATATGGCCGAGAAATGTAATTTTGATGTTAACTCCCAAACCGCTGCGCAGAAGTCAACCAAACTTCACCCATTAGTGTATTGTATCACAATCTAGTAGTTACATGTAGAAATTTGGTTATTGGACATTTGGTTTGAGCGCAATCATTAAACTTAGGTCAAAAAAGCCATTTAAGCCTTTTCACAGTGAGATCTATGCGATATGGCCGAGAAATGTAATTTTGATGTTAACTCCCAAACCGCTGCGCAGAAGTCAACCAAACTTCACCCAATAGTGTATTGTATCACAATCTAGTAGTTACATTTGAAAATTTTGTTCTAGGAAATTTTGTTTGAGCGCAATCATCAAACTTAATTAAAAAAGTCATTTAAGCCTTTTCACAGTGAGATCTTTACGATATGGCCGAGAAATGTAATTTTGATGTTAACTCCCAAACCTCTGCGCAGAAGTCAACCAAACTTCACCCATTAGTGTATTGTATCACAATCTAGTAGTTACATGTGGAAATTTGGTTCTAGGACATTTGATTTGAGCGCAATCCTCAAACTTAGGTCAAAAAAGCCATTTAAGCCTTTTCACAGTGAGATCTATGCGATATGGCCGAGAAATGTAATTTTGATGTTAACTCCCAAACCGCTGCGCAGAAGTCAACCAAACTTCACCTAATAGTGTATTGTATCACATTCTAGTAGTTACATTTGAAAATTTCGTTCTAGGACATTTGGTTTGAGCGCAATCTTTAAACTTAGGTCAAAAAAGCCATTTAAGCCTTTTCACAGTGAGATCTATGCGATATGGCCGAGAAATGTAATTTTGATGTTAACTCCCAAACCGCTGCGCAGAAGTCAACCAAACTTCACCCAATAGTGTATTGTATCACAATCTAGTAGTTACATTTGAAAATTTTGTTCTAGGACATTTTGTTTGAACGCAATCATCAAACTTAATTAAAAAAGTCATTTAAGCCTTTTCACAGTGAGATCTATGCGATATGGCCGAGAAATGTAATTTTGATGTTAACTCCCAAACCGCTGCGCAGAAGTCAACCAAACTTCACCCAATAGTGTATTGTATCACAATCTAGTAGTTACATTTGGAAATTTGGTTCTTGGACATTTGATTTGAGCGCAATCCTCAAACTTAGGTCAAAAAAGCCATTTAAGCCTTTTCACAGTGAGATCTATGCGATATGGCCGAGAAATGTAATTTTGATGTTAACTCCCAAACCGCTGCGCAGAAGTCAACCAAACTTCACCCAATAGTGTATTGTATCACAATCTAGTAGTTACATTTGAAAATTTTGTTCTAGGACATTTTGTTTGAACGCAATCATCAAACTTAATTAAAAAAGTCATTTAAGCCTTTTCACAGTGAGATCTATGCGATATGGCCGAGAAATGTAATTTTGATGTTAACTCCCAAACCGCTGCGCAGAAGTCAACCAAACTTCACCCAATAGTGTATTGTATCACATTCTAGTAGTTACATTTGAAAATTTCGTTCTAGGACATTTGGTTTGAGCGCAATTATTAAACTTAGGTCAAAAAAGCCATTTAAGCCTTTTCACAGTGAGATCTATGCGATATGGCCGAGAAATGTAATTTTGATGTTAACTCCCAAACCGCTGCGCAGAAGTCAACCAAACTTCACCCAATAGTGTATTGTATCACAATCTAGTAGTTACATGTGGAAATTTGGTTCTAGGACATTTGATTTGAGCGCAATCCTCAAACTTAGGTCAAAAAAGCCATTTAAGCCTTTTCACAGTGAGATCTATGCGATATGGCCGAGAAATGTAATTTTGATGTTAACTCCCAAACCGCTGCGCAGAAGTCAACCAAACTTCACCCAATAGTGTATTGTATCACATTCTAGTAGTTACATTTGAAAATTTCGTTCTAGGACATTTGGTTTGAGCGCAATCTTTAAACTTAGGTCAAAAAAGCCATTTAAGCCTTTTCACAGTGAGATCTATGCGATATGGCCGAGGAATGTAATTTTGATGTTAACTCCCAAACCGCTGCGCAGAAGTCAACCAAACTTCACCCAATAGTGTATTGTATCACAATCTAGTAGTTACATTTGAAAATTTTGTTCTAGGACATTTTGTTTGAACGCAATCATCAAACTTAATTAAAAAAGTCATTTAAGCCTTTTCACAGTGAGATCTATGCGATATGGCCGAGAAATGTAATTTTGATGTTAACTCCCAAACCGCTGCGCAGAAGTCAACCAAACTTCACCCAATAGTGTATTGTATCACAATCTAGTAGTTACATTTGGAAATTGGGTTCTTGGACATTTGATTTGAGCGCAATCCTCAAACTTAGGTCAAAAAAGCCATTTAAGCCTTTTCACAGTGAGATCTATGCGATATGGCCGAGAAATGTAATTTTGATGTTAACTCCCAAACCGCTGCGCAGAAGTCAACCAAACTTCACCCATTAGTGTATTGTATCACAATCTAGTAGTTACATGTGGAAATTTGGTTATTGGACATTTGGTTTGAGCGCAATCATTAAACTTAGGTCAAAAAAGCCATTTAAGCCTTTTCACAGTGAGATCTATGCGATATGGCCGAGAAATGTAATTTTGATGTTAACTCCCAAACCGCTGTGCAGAAGTCAACCAAACTTCACCCAATAGTGTATTGTATCACAATCTAGTAGTTACATTTGAAAATTTTGTTCTAGGAAATTTTGTTTGAGCGCAATCATCAAACTTAATTAAAAAAGTCATTTAAGCCTTTTCACAGTGAGATCTATGCGATATGGCCGAGAAATGTAATTTTGATGTTAACTCCCAAACCTCTGCGCAGAAGTCAACCAAACTTCACCCATTAGTGTATTGTATCACAATCTAGTAGTTACATGTGGAAATTTGGTTCTAGGACATTTGATTTGAGCGCAATCCTCAAACTTAGGTCAAAAAAGCCATTTAAGCCTTTTCACAGTGAGATCTATGCGATATGGCCGAGAAATGTAATTTTGATGTTAACTCCCAAACCGCTGCGCAGAAGTCAACCAAACTTCACCCAATAGTGTATTGTATCACATTCTAGTAGTTACATTTGAAAATTTCGTTCTAGGACATTTGGTTTGAGCGCAATCTTTAAACTTAGGTCAAAAAAGCCATTTAAGCCTTTTCACAGTGAGATCTATGCGATATGGCCGAGAAATGTAATTTTGATGTTAACTCCCAAACCGCTGCGCAGAAGTCAACCAAACTTCACCCAATAGTGTATTGTATCACAATCTAGTAGTTGCATTTGAAAATTTTGTTCTAGGACATTTTGTTTGAACGCAATCATCAAACTTAATTAAAAAAGTCATTTAAGCCTTTTCACAGTGAGATCTATGCGATATGGCCGAGAAATGTAATTTTGATGTTAACTCCCAAACCGCTGCGCAGAAGTCAACCAAACTTCACCCAATAGTGTATTGTATCACAATCTAGTAGTTACATTTGGAAATTTGGTTCTTGGACATTTGATTTGAGCGCAATCCTCAAACTTAGGTCAAAAAAGCCATTTAAGCCTTTTCACAGTGAGATCTATGCGATATGGCCGAGAAATGTAATTTTGATGTTAACTCCCAAACCGCTGCGCGGAAGTCAACCAAACTTCACCCAATAGTGTATTGTATCACAATCTAGTAGTTACATTTGAAAATTTTGTTCTAGGACATTTTGTTTGAACGCAATCATCAAACTTAATTAAAAAAGTCATTTAAGCCTTTTCACAGTGAGATCTATTCGATATGGCCGAGAAATGTAATTTTGATGTTAACTCCCAAACCGCTGCGCAGAAGTCAACCAAACTTCACCCAATAGTGTATTTTATCACAATCTAGTAGTTACATTTGGAAATTTAGTTCTTGGACATTTGATTTGAGCGCAATCATTAAACTTAATTAAAAAAGTCATTTAAGCCTTTTCACAGTGAGATCTATGCGATATGGCCGAGAAATGTAATTTTGATGTTAACTCCCAAACTGCTGCGCAGAAGTCAACCAAACTTCACCCATTAGTGTATTGTATCACAATCTAGTAATTACATGTGGAAATTTGGTTCTAGGACATTTGATTTGAGCGCAATCCTCAAACTTAGGTCAAAAAAGCCATTTAAGCCTTTTCACCGTGAGATCTATGCGATATGGCCGAGAAATGTAATTTTGATGTTAACTCCCAAACCGCTGCGCAGAAGTCAACCAAACTTCACCCAATAGTGTATTGTATCACAATCTAGTAGTTACATTTGAAAATTTTGTTCTATGACATTTTGTTTGAACGCAATCATCAAACTTAATTAAAAAAGTCATTTAAGCCTTTTCACAGTGAGATCTATGCGATATGGCCGAGAAATGTAATTTTGATGTTAACTCCCAAACCGCTGCGCAGAAGTCAACCAAACTTCACCCATTAGTGTATTGTATCACAATCTAGTAGTTATATGTGGAAATTTGGTTATTGGAAATTTGGTTTGAGCGCAATCATTAAACTTAGGTCAAAAAAGCCATTTAAGCCTTTTCACAGTGAGATCTATGCGATATGGCCGAGAAATGTAATTTTGATGTTAACTCCCAAACCGCTGCGCAGAAGTCAACCAAACTTCACCCAATAGTGTATTGTATCACAATCTAGTAGTTACATTTGAAAATTTTGTTCTAGGAAATTTTGTTTGAGCGCAATCATCAAACTTAATTAAAAAAGTCATTTAAGCCTTTTCACAGTGAGATCTATGCGATATGGCCGAGAAATGTAATTTTGATGTTAACTCCCAAACCTCTGCGCAGAAGTCAACCAAACTTCACCCATTAGTGTATTGTATCACAATCTAGTAGTTACATGTGGAAATTTGGTTCTAGGACATTTGATTTGAGCGCAATCCTCAAACTTAGGTCAAAAAAGCCATTTAAGCCTTTTCACAGTGAGATCTATGCGATATGGCCGAGAAATGTAATTTTGATGTTAACTCCCAAACTGCTGCGCAGAAGTCAACCAAACTTCACCCAATAGTGTATTGTATCACATTCTAGTAGTTACATTTGAAAATTTCGTTCTAGGACATTTGGTTTGAGCGCAATCTTTAAACTTAGGTCAAAAAAGCCATTTAAGCCTTTTCACAGTGAGATCTATGCGATATGGCCGAGGAATGTAATTTTGATGTTAACTCCCAAACCGCTGCGCAGAAGTCAACCAAACTTCACCCAATAGTGTATTTTATCACAATCTAGTAGTTACATTTGGAAATTTAGTTCTAGGACATTTGATTTGAGCGCAATCATTAAACTTAATTAAAAAAGTCATTTAAGCCTTTTCACAGTGAGATCTATGCGATATGGCCGAGAAATGTAATTTTGATGTTAACTCCCAAACCGCTGCGCAGAAGTCAACCAAACTTCACCCATTAGTGTATTGTATCACAATCTAGTAATTACATGTGGAAATTTGGTTCTAGGACATTTGATTTGAGCGCAATCCTCAAACTTAGGTCAAAAAAGCCATTTAAGCCTTTTCACAGTGAGATCTATGCGATATGGCCGAGAAATGTAATTTTGATGTTAACTCCCAAACCGCTGCGCAGAAGTCAACCAAACTTCACCCAATAGTGTATTGTATCACAATCTAGTAGTTACATTTGAAAATTTTGTTCTATGACATTTTGTTTGAACGCAATCATCAAACTTAATTAAAAAAGTCATTTAAGCCTTTTCACAGTGAGATCTATGCGATATGGCCGAGAAATGTAATTTTGATGTTAACTCCCAAACCGCTGCGCAGAAGTCAACCAAACTTCACCCATTAGTGTATTGTATCACAATCTAGTAGTTACATGTGGAAATTTGGTTATTGGACATTTGGTTTGAGCGCAATCATTAAACTTAGGTCAAAAAAGCCATTTAAGCCTTTTCACAGTGAGATCTATGCGATATGGCCGAGAAATGTAATTTTGATGTTAACTCCCAAACCGCTGCGCAGAAGTCAACCAAACTTCACCCAATAGTGTATTGTATCACAATCTAGTAGTTACATTTGAAAATTTTGTTCTAGGAAATTTTGTTTGAGCGCAATCATCAAACTTAATTAAAAAAGTCATTTAAGCCTTTTCACAGTGAGATCTATGCGATATGGCCGAGAAATGTAATTTTGATGTTAACTCCCAAACCTCTGCGCAGAAGTCAACCAAACTTCACCCATTAGTGTATTGTATCACAATCTAGTAGTTACATGTGGAAATTTGGTTCTAGGACATTTGATTTGAGCGCAATCCTCAAACTTAGGTCAAAAAAGCCATTTAAGCCTTTTCACAGTGAGATCTATGCGATATGGCCGAGAAATGTAATTTTGATGTTAACTCCCAAACCGCTGCGCAGAAGTCAACCAAACTTCACCCAATAGTGTATTGTATCACATTCTAGTAGTTACATTTGAAAATTTCGTTCTAGGACATTTGGTTTGAGCGCAATCTTTAAACTTAGGTCAAAAAAGCCATTTAAGCCTTTTCACAGTGAGATCTATGCGATATGGCCGAGAAATGTAATTTTGATGTTAACTCCCAAACCGCTGCGCAGAAGTCAACCAAACTTCACCCAATAGTGTATTGTATCACAATCTAGTAGTTACATTTGAAAATTTTGTTCTAGGACATTTTGTTTGAACGCAATCATCAAACTTAATTAAAAAAGTCATTTAAGCCTTTTCACAGTGAGATCTATGCGATATGGCCGAGAAATGTAATTTTGATGTTAACTCCCAAACCGCTGCGCAGAAGTCAACCAAACTTCACCCAATAGTGTATTGTATCACAATCTAGTAGTTACATTTGAAAATTTTGTTCTAGGACATTTTGTTTGAACGCAATCATCAAACTTAATTAAAAAAGTCATTTAAGCCTTTTCACAGTGAGATCTATGCGATATGGCCGAGAAATGTAATTTTGATGTTAACTCCCAAACCGCTGCGCAGAAGTCAACCAAACTTCACCCAATAGTGTATTGTATCACATTCTAGTAGTTACATTTGAAAATTTCGTTCTAGGACATTTGGTTTGAGCGCAATCATTAAACTTAGGTCAAAAAAGCCATTTAAGCCTTTTCACAGTGAGATCTATGCGATATGGCCGAGAAATGTAATTTTGATGTTAACTCCCAAACCGCTGCGCAGAAGTCAACTAAACTTCACCCAATAGTGTATTGTATCACATTCTAGTAGTTACATTTGAAAATTTCGTTCTAGGACATTTGGTTTGAGCGCAATCATCAAACTTAATTAAAAAAGTCATTTAAGCCTTTTCACAGTGAGATCTATGCGATATGGCCGAGAAATGTAATTTTGATGTTAACTCCCAAACCGCTGCGCAGAAGTCAACCAAACTTCACCCAATAGTGTATTGTATCACAATCTATTAGTTACATTTGGAAATTTGGTTCTTGGACATTTGATTTGAGCGCAATCCTCAAACTTAGGTCAAAAAAGCCATTTAAGCCTTTTCACAGTGAGATCTATGCGATATGGCCGAGAAATGTAATTTTGATGTTAACTCCCAAACCGCTGCGCAGAAGTCAACCAAACTTCACCCAATAGTGTATTGTATCACAATCTAGTAGTTGCATTTGAAAATTTTGTTCTAGGACATTTTGTTTGAACGCAATCATCAAACTTAATTAAAAAAGTCATTTTAACCTTTTCACAGTGAGATCTATGCGATATGGCCGAGAAATGTAATTTTGATGTTAACTCCCAAACCGCTGCGCAGAAGTCAACCAAACTTCACCCAATAGTGTATTGTATCACATTCTAGTAGTTACATTTGAAAATTTTGTTCTAGGAAATTTTGTTTGAGCGCAATCATCAAACTTAATTAAAAAAGTCATTTAAGCCTTTTCACAGTGAGATCTATGCGATATGGCCGAGAAATGTAATTTTGATGTTAACTCCCAAACCTCTGCGCAGAAGTCAACCAAACTTCACCCATTAGTGTATTGTATCACAATCTAGTAGTTACATGTGGAAATTTGGTTCTAGGACATTTGATTTGAGCGCAATCCTCAAACTTAGGTCAAAAAAGCCATTTAAGCCTTTTCACAGTGAGATCTATGCGATATGGCCGAGAAATGTAATTTTGATGTTAACTCCCAAACCGCTGCGCAGAAGTCAACCAAACTTCACCCAATAGTGTATTGTATCACATTCTAGTAGTTACATTTGAAAATTTCGTTCTAGGACATTTGGTTTGAGCGCAATCTTTAAACTTAGGTCAAAAAAGGCATTTAAGCCTTTTCACAGTGAGATCTATGCGATATGGCCGAGAAATGTAATTTTGATGTTAATTCCCAAACCGCTGCGCAGAAGTCAACCAAACTTCACCCAATAGTGTATTGTATCACAATCTAGTAGTTACATTTGAAAATTTTGTTCTAGGACATTTTGTTTGAACGCAATCATCAAACTTAATTAAAAAAGTCATTTAAGCCTTTTCACAGTGAGATCTATGCGATATGGCCGAGAAATGTAATTTTGATGTTAACTCCCAAACCGCTGCGCAGAAGTCAACCAAACTTCACCCAATAGTGTATTGTATCACAATCTAGTAGTTACATTTGGAAATTTGGTTCTTGGACATTTGATTTGAGCGCAATCCTCAAACTTAGGTCAAAAAAGCCATTTAAGCCTTTTCACAGTGAGATCTATGCGATATGGCCGAGAAATGTAATTTTGATGTTAACTCCCAAACCGCTGCGCAGAAGTCAACCAAACTTCACCCAATAGTGTATTGTATCACAATCTAGTAGTTACATTTGAAAATTTTGTTCTAGGACATTTTGTTTGAACGCAATCATCAAACTTAATTAAAAAAGTCATTTAAGCCTTTTCACAGTGAGATCTATGCGATATGGCCGAGAAATGTAATTTTGATGTTAACTCCCAAACCGCTGCGCAGAAGTCAACCAAACTTCACCCAATAGTGTATTGTATCACATTCTAGTAGTTACATTTGAAAATTTCGTTCTAGGACATTTGGTTTGAGCGCAATCTTTAAACTTAGGTCAAAAAAGCCATTTAAGCCTTTTCACAGTGAGATCTATGCGATATGGCCGAGGAATGTAATTTTGATGTTAACTCCCAAACCGCTGCGCAGAAGTCAACCAAACTTCACCCAATAGTGTATTGTATCACAATCTAGTAGTTACATTTGAAAATTTTGTTCTAGGACATTTTGTTTGAACGCAATCATCAAACTTAATTAAAAAAGTCATTTAAGCCTTTTCACAGTGAGATCTATGCGATATGGCCGAGAAATGTAATTTTGATGTTAACTCCCAAACCGCTGCGCAGAAGTCAACCAAACTTCACCCAATAGTGTATTGTATCACAATCTAGTAGTTACATTTGGAAATTGGGTTCTTGGACATTTGATTTGAGCGCAATCCTCAAACTTAGGTCAAAAAAGCCATTTAAGCCTTTTCACAGTGAGATCTATGCGATATGGCCGAGAAATGTAATTTTGATGTTAACTCCCAAACCGCTGCGCAGAAGTCAACCAAACTTCACCCATTAGTGTATTGTATCACAATCTAGTAGTTACATGTGGAAATTTGGTTATTGGACATTTGGTTTGAGCGCAATCATTAAACTTAGGTCAAAAAAGCCATTTAAGCCTTTTCACAGTGAGATCTATGCGATATGGCCGAGAAATGTAATTTTGATGTTAACTCCCAAACCGCTGTGCAGAAGTCAACCAAACTTCACCCAATAGTGTATTGTATCACAATCTAGTAGTTACATTTGAAAATTTTGTTCTAGGAAATTTTGTTTGAGCGCAATCATCAAACTTAATTAAAAAAGTCATTTAAGCCTTTTCACAGTGAGATCTATGCGATATGGCCGAGAAATGTAATTTTGATGTTAACTCCCAAACCTCTGCGCAGAAGTCAACCAAACTTCACCCATTAGTGTATTGTATCACAATCTAGTAGTTACATGTGGAAATTTGGTTCTAGGACATTTGATTTGAGCGCAATCCTCAAACTTAGGTCAAAAAAGCCATTTAAGCCTTTTCACAGTGAGATCTATGCGATATGGCCGAGAAATGTAATTTTGATGTTAACTCCCAAACCGCTGCGCAGAAGTCAACCAAACTTCACCCAATAGTGTATTGTATCACATTCTAGTAGTTACATTTGAAAATTTCGTTCTAGGACATTTGGTTTGAGCGCAATCTTTAAACTTAGGTCAAAAAAGCCATTTAAGCCTTTTCACAGTGAGATCTATGCGATATGGCCGAGAAATGTAATTTTGATGTTAACTCCCAAACCGCTGCGCAGAAGTCAACCAAACTTCACCCAATAGTGTATTGTATCACAATCTAGTAGTTGCATTTGAAAATTTTGTTCTAGGACATTTTGTTTGAACGCAATCATCAAACTTAATTAAAAAAGTCATTTAAGCCTTTTCACAGTGAGATCTATGCGATATGGCCGAGAAATGTAATTTTGATGTTAACTCCCAAACCGCTGCGCAGAAGTCAACCAAACTTCACCCAATAGTGTATTGTATCACAATCTAGTAGTTACATTTGGAAATTTGGTTCTTGGACATTTGATTTGAGCGCAATCCTCAAACTTAGGTCAAAAAAGCCATTTAAGCCTTTTCACAGTGAGATCTATGCGATATGGCCGAGAAATGTAATTTTGATGTTAACTCCCAAACCGCTGCGCGGAAGTCAACCAAACTTCACCCAATAGTGTATTGTATCACAATCTAGTAGTTACATTTGAAAATTTTGTTCTAGGACATTTTGTTTGAACGCAATCATCAAACTTAATTAAAAAAGTCATTTAAGCCTTTTCACAGTGAGATCTATTCGATATGGCCGAGAAATGTAATTTTGATGTTAACTCCCAAACCGCTGCGCAGAAGTCAACCAAACTTCACCCAATAGTGTATTTTATCACAATCTAGTAGTTACATTTGGAAATTTAGTTCTTGGACATTTGATTTGAGCGCAATCATTAAACTTAATTAAAAAAGTCATTTAAGCCTTTTCACAGTGAGATCTATGCGATATGGCCGAGAAATGTAATTTTGATGTTAACTCCCAAACTGCTGCGCAGAAGTCAACCAAACTTCACCCATTAGTGTATTGTATCACAATCTAGTAATTACATGTGGAAATTTGGTTCTAGGACATTTGATTTGAGCGCAATCCTCAAACTTAGGTCAAAAAAGCCATTTAAGCCTTTTCACAGTGAGATCTATGCGATATGGCCGAGAAATGTAATTTTGATGTTAACTCCCAAACCGCTGCGCAGAAGTCAACCAAACTTCACCCAATAGTGTATTGTATCACAATCTAGTAGTTACATTTGAAAATTTTGTTCTATGACATTTTGTTTGAACGCAATCATCAAACTTAATTAAAAAAGTCATTTAAGCCTTTTCACAGTGAGATCTATGCGATATGGCCGAGAAATGTAATTTTGATGTTAACTCCCAAACCGCTGCGCAGAAGTCAACCAAACTTCACCCATTAGTGTATTGTATCACAATCTAGTAGTTATATGTGGAAATTTGGTTATTGGAAATTTGGTTTGAGCGCAATCATTAAACTTAGGTCAAAAAAGCCATTTAAGCCTTTTCACAGTGAGATCTATGCGATATGGCCGAGAAATGTAATTTTGATGTTAACTCCCAAACCGCTGCGCAGAAGTCAACCAAACTTCACCCAATAGTGTATTGTATCACAATCTAGTAGTTACATTTGAAAATTTTGTTCTAGGAAATTTTGTTTGAGCGCAATCATCAAACTTAATTAAAAAAGTCATTTAAGCCTTTTCACAGTGAGATCTATGCGATATGGCCGAGAAATGTAATTTTGATGTTAACTCCCAAACCTCTGCGCAGAAGTCAACCAAACTTCACCCATTAGTGTATTGTATCACAATCTAGTAGTTACATGTGGAAATTTGGTTCTAGGACATTTGATTTGAGCGCAATCCTCAAACTTAGGTCAAAAAAGCCATTTAAGCCTTTTCACAGTGAGATCTATGCGATATGGCCGAGAAATGTAATTTTGATGTTAACTCCCAAACTGCTGCGCAGAAGTCAACCAAACTTCACCCAATAGTGTATTGTATCACATTCTAGTAGTTACATTTGAAAATTTCGTTCTAGGACATTTGGTTTGAGCGCAATCTTTAAACTTAGGTCAAAAAAGCCATTTAAGCCTTTTCACAGTGAGATCTATGCGATATGGCCGAGGAATGTAATTTTGATGTTAACTCCCAAACCGCTGCGCAGAAGTCAACCAAACTTCACCCAATAGTGTATTGTATCACAATCTAGTAGTTACATTTGAAAATTTTGTTCTAGGACATTTTGTTTGAACGCAATCATCAAACTTAATTAAAAAAGTCATTTAAGCCTTTTCACAGTGAGATCTATGCGATATGGCCGAGAAATGTAATTTTGATGTTAACTCCCAAACCGCTGCGCAGAAGTCAACCAAACTTCACCCAATAGTGTATTGTATCACAATCTAGTAGTTACATTTGGAAATTTGGTTCTTGGACATTTGATTTGAGCGCAATCCTCAAACTTAGGTCAAAAAAGCCATTTAAGCCTTTTCACAGTGAGATCTATGCGATATGGCCGAGAAATGTAATTTTGATGTTAACTCCCAAACCGCTGCGCAGAAGTCAACCAAACTTCACCCAATAGTGTATTGTATCACAATCTAGTAGTTACATTTGAAAATTTTGTTCTAGGACATTTTGTTTGAACGCAATCATCAAACTTAATTAAAAAAGTCATTTAAGCCTTTTCACAGTGAGATCTATGCGATATGGCCGAGAAATGTAATTTTGATGTTAACTCCCAAACCGCTGCGCAGAAGTCAACCAAACTTCACCCAATAGTGTATTTTATCACAATCTAGTAGTTACATTTGGAAATTTAGTTCTAGGACATTTGATTTGAGCGCAATCATTAAACTTAATTAAAAAAGTCATTTAAGCCTTTTCACAGTGAGATCTATGCGATATGGCCGAGAAATGTAATTTTGATGTTAACTCCCAAACCGCTGCGCAGAAGTCAACCAAACTTCACCCATTAGTGTATTGTATCACAATCTAGTAATTACATGTGGAAATTTGGTTCTAGGACATTTGATTTGAGCGCAATCCTCAAACTTAGGTCAAAAAAGCCATTTAAGCCTTTTCACAGTGAGATCTATGCGATATGGCCGAGAAATGTAATTTTGATGTTAACTCCCAAACCGCTGCGCAGAAGTCAACCAAACTTCACCCAATAGTGTATTGTATCACAATCTAGTAGTTACATTTGAAAATTTTGTTCTATGACATTTTGTTTGAACGCAATCATCAAACTTAATTAAAAAAGTCATTTAAGCCTTTTCACAGTGAGATCTATGCGATATGGCCGAGAAATGTAATTTTGATGTTAACTCCCAAACCGCTGCGCAGAAGTCAACCAAACTTCACCCATTAGTGTATTGTATCACAATCTAGTAGTTACATGTGGAAATTTGGTTATTGGACATTTGGTTTGAGCGCAATCATTAAACTTAGGTCAAAAAAGCCATTTAAGCCTTTTCACAGTGAGATCTATGCGATATGGCCGAGAAATGTAATTTTGATGTTAACTCCCAAACCGCTGCGCAGAAGTCAACCAAACTTCACCCAATAGTGTATTGTATCACAATCTAGTAGTTACATTTGAAAATTTTGTTCTAGGAAATTTTGTTTGAGCGCAATCATCAAACTTAATTAAAAAAGTCATTTAAGCCTTTTCACAGTGAGATCTATGCGATATGGCCGAGAAATGTAATTTTGATAACTCCCAAACCTCTGCGCAGAAGTCAACCAAACTTCACCCATTAGTGTATTGTATCACAATCTAGTAGTTACATGTGGAAATTTGGTTCTAGGACATTTGATTTGAGCGCAATCCTCAAACTTAGGTCAAAAAAGCCATTTAAGCCTTTTCACAGTGAGATCTATGCGATATGGCCGAGAAATGTAATTTTGATGTTAACTCCCAAACCGCTGCGCAGAAGTCAACCAAACTTCACCCAATAGTGTATTGTATCACATTCTAGTAGTTACATTTGAAAATTTCGTTCTAGGACATTTGGTTTGAGCGCAATCTTTAAACTTAGGTCAAAAAAGCCATTTAAGCCTTTTCACAGTGAGATCTATGCGATATGGCCGAGAAATGTAATTTTGATGTTAACTCCCAAACCGCTGCGCAGAAGTCAACCAAACTTCACCCAATAGTGTATTGTATCACAATCTAGTAGTTACATTTGAAAATTTTGTTCTAGGACATTTTGTTTGAACGCAATCATCAAACTTAATTAAAAAAGTCATTTAAGCCTTTTCACAGTGAGATCTATGCGATATGGCCGAGAAATGTAATTTTGATGTTAACTCCCAAACCGCTGCGCAGAAGTCAACCAAACTTCACCCAATAGTGTATTGTATCACAATCTAGTAGTTACATTTGGAAATTTGGTTCTTGGACATTTGATTTGAGCGCAATCCTCAAACTTAGGTCAAAAAAGCCATTTAAGCCTTTTCACAGTGAGATCTATGCGATATGGCCGAGAAATGTAATTTTGATGTTAACTCCCAAACCGCTGCGCAGAAGTCAACCAAACTTCACCCAATAGTGTATTGTATCACAATCTAGTAGTTACATTTGAAAATTTTGTTCTAGGACATTTTGTTTGAACGCAATCATCAAACTTAATTAAAAAAGTCATTTAAGCCTTTTCACAGTGAGATCTATGCGATATGGCCGAGAAATGTAATTTTGATGTTAACTCCCAAACCGCTGCGCAGAAGTCAACCAAACTTCACCCAATAGTGTATTTTATCACAATCTAGTAGTTACATTTGGAAATTTAGTTCTAGGACATTTGATTTGAGCGCAATCATTAAACTTAATTAAAAAAGTCATTTAAGCCTTTTCACAGTGAGATCTATGCGATATGGCCGAGAAATGTAATTTTGATGTTAACTCCCAAACCGCTGCGCAGAAGTCAACCAAACTTCACCCATTAGTGTATTGTATCACAATCTAGTAATTACATGTGGAAATTTGGTTCTAGGACATTTGATTTGAGCGCAATCCTCAAACTTAGGTCAAAAAAGCCATTTAAGCCTTTTCACAGTGAGATCTATGCGATATGGCCGAGAAATGTAATTTTGATGTTAACTCCCAAACCGCTGCGCAGAAGTCAACCAAACTTCACCCAATAGTGTATTGTATCACAATCTAGTAGTTACATTTGAAAATTTTGTTCTATGACATTTTGTTTGAACGCAATCATCAAACTTAATTAAAAAAGTCATTTAAGCCTTTTCACAGTGAGATCTATGCGATATGGCCGAGAAATGTAATTTTGATGTTAACTCCCAAACCGCTGCGCAGAAGTCAACCAAACTTCACCCATTAGTGTATTGTATCACAATCTAGTAGTTACATGTGGAAATTTGGTTATTGGACATTTGGTTTGAGCGCAATCATTAAACTTAGGTCAAAAAAGCCATTTAAGCCTTTTCACAGTGAGATCTATGCGATATGGCCGAGAAATGTAATTTTGATGTTAACTCCCAAACCGCTGCGCAGAAGTCAACCAAACTTCACCCAATAGTGTATTGTATCACAATCTAGTAGTTACATTTGAAAATTTTGTTCTAGGAAATTTTGTTTGAGCGCAATCATCAAACTTAATTAAAAAAGTCATTTAAGCCTTTTCACAGTGAGATCTATGCGATATGGCCGAGAAATGTAATTTTGATAACTCCCAAACCTCTGCGCAGAAGTCAACCAAACTTCACCCATTAGTGTATTGTATCACAATCTAGTAGTTACATGTGGAAATTTGGTTCTAGGACATTTGATTTGAGCGCAATCCTCAAACTTAGGTCAAAAAAGCCATTTAAGCCTTTTCACAGTGAGATCTATGCGATATGGCCGAGAAATGTAATTTTGATGTTAACTCCCAAACCGCTGCGCAGAAGTCAACCAAACTTCACCCAATAGTGTATTGTATCACATTCTAGTAGTTACATTTGAAAATTTCGTTCTAGGACATTTGGTTTGAGCGCAATCTTTAAACTTAGGTCAAAAAAGCCATTTAAGCCTTTTCACAGTGAGATCTATGCGATATGGCCGAGAAATGTAATTTTGATGTTAACTCCCAAACCGCTGCGCAGAAGTCAACCAAACTTCACCCAATAGTGTATTGTATCACAATCTAGTAGTTACATTTGAAAATTTTGTTCTAGGACATTTTGTTTGAACGCAATCATCAAACTTAATTAAAAAAGTCATTTAAGCCTTTTCACAGTGAGATCTATGCGATATGGCCGAGAAATGTAATTTTGATGTTAACTCCCAAACCGCTGCGCAGAAGTCAACCAAACTTCACCCAATAGTGTATTGTATCACAATCTAGTAGTTACATTTGAAAATTTTGTTCTAGGACATTTTGTTTGAACGCAATCATCAAACTTAATTAAAAAAGTCATTTAAGCCTTTTCACAGTGAGATCTATGCGATATGGCCGAGAAATGTAATTTTGATGTTAACTCCCAAACCGCTGCGCAGAAGTCAACCAAACTTCACCCAATAGTGTATTGTATCACATTCTAGTAGTTACATTTGAAAATTTCGTTCTAGGACATTTGGTTTGAGCGCAATCATTAAACTTAGGTCAAAAAAGCCATTTAAGCCTTTTCACAGTGAGATCTATGCGATATGGCCGAGAAATGTAATTTTGATGTTAACTCCCAAACCGCTGCGCAGAAGTCAACTAAACTTCACCCAATAGTGTATTGTATCACATTCTAGTAGTAACATTTGAAAATTTCGTTCTAGGACATTTGGTTTGAGCGCAATCATTAAACTTAATTAAAAAAGTCATTTAAGCCTTTTCACAGTGAGATCTATGCGATATGGCCGAGAAATGTAATTTTGATGTTAACTCCCAAACCGCTGCGCAGAAGTCAACCAAACTTCACCCAATAGTGTATTGTATCACATTCTAGTAGTTACATTTGAAAATTTCGTTCTAGGACATTTGGTTTGAGCGCAATCTTTAAACTTAGGTCAAAAAAGCCATTTAAGCCTTTTCACAGTGAGATCTATGCGATATGGCCGAGGAATGTAATTTTGATGTTAACTCCCAAACCGCTGCGCAGAAGTCAACCAAACTTCACCCAATAGTGTATTGTATCACAATCTAGTAGTTACATTTGAAAATTTTGTTCTAGGACATTTTGTTTGAACGCAATCATCAAACTTAATTAAAAAAGTCATTTAAGCCTTTTCACAGTGAGATCTATGCGATATGGCCGAGAAATGTAATTTTGATGTTAACTCCCAAACCGCTGCGCAGAAGTCAACCAAACTTCACCCAATAGTGTATTGTATCACAATCTAGTAGTTACATTTGGAAATTGGGTTCTTGGACATTTGATTTGAGCGCAATCCTCAAACTTAGGTCAAAAAAGCAATTTAAGCCTTTTCACAGTGAGATCTATGCGATATGGCCGAGAAATGTAATTTTGATGTTAACTCCCAAACCGCTGCGCAGAAGTCAACCAAACTTCACCCATTAGTGTATTGTATCACAATCTAGTAGTTACATGTGGAAATTTGGTTATTGGACATTTGGTTTGAGCGCAATCATTAAACTTAGGTCAAAAAAGCCATTTAAGCCTTTTCACAGTGAGATCTATGCGATATGGCCGAGAAATGTAATTTTGATGTTAACTCCCAAACCGCTGTGCAGAAGTCAACCAAACTTCACCCAATAGTGTATTGTATCACAATCTAGTAGTTACATTTGAAAATTTTGTTCTAGGAAATTTTGTTTGAGCGCAATCATCAAACTTAATTAAAAAAGTCATTTAAGCCTTTTCACAGTGAGATCTATGCGATATGGCCGAGAAATGTAATTTTGATGTTAACTCCCAAACCTCTGCGCAGAAGTCAACCAAACTTCACCCATTAGTGTATTGTATCACAATCTAGTAGTTACATGTGGAAATTTGGTTCTAGGACATTTGATTTGAGCGCAATCCTCAAACTTAGGTCAAAAAAGCCATTTAAGCCTTTTCACAGTGAGATCTATGCGATATGGCCGAGAAATGTAATTTTGATGTTAACTCCCAAACCGCTGCGCAGAAGTCAACCAAACTTCACCCAATAGTGTATTGTATCACATTCTAGTAGTTACATTTGAAAATTTCGTTCTAGGACATTTGGTTTGAGCGCAATCTTTAAACTTAGGTCAAAAAAGCCATTTAAGCCTTTTCACAGTGAGATCTATGCGATATGGCCGAGAAATGTAATTTTGATGTTAACTCCCAAACCGCTGCGCAGAAGTCAACCAAACTTCACCCAATAGTGTATTGTATCACAATCTAGTAGTTGCATTTGAAAATTTTGTTCTAGGACATTTTGTTTGAGCGCAATCTTTAAACTTAGGTCAAAAAAGCCATTTAAGCCTTTTCACAGTGAGATCTATGCGATATGGCCGAGAAATGTAATTTTGATGTTAACTCCCAAACCGCTGCGCAGAAGTCAACCAAACTTCACCCAATAGTGTATTGTATCACAATCTAGTAGTTACATTTGAAAATTTTGTTCTAGGACATTTTGTTTGAACGCAATCATCAAACTTAATTAAAAAAGTCATTTAAGCCTTTTCACAGTGAGATCTATGCGATATGGCCGAGAAATGTAATTTTGATGTTAACTCCCAAACCGCTGCGCAGAAGTCAACCAAACTTCACCCAATAGTGTATTGTATCACAATCTAGTAGTTACATTTGAAAATTTTGTTCTAGGACATTTTGTTTGAACGCAATCATCAAACTTAATTAAAAAAGTCATTTAAGCCTTTTCACGGTGAGATCTATGCGATATGGCCGAGAAATGTAATTTTGATGTTAACTCCCAAACTGCTGCGCAGAAGTCAACCAAACTTCACCCAATAGTGTATTGTATCACATTCTAGTAGTTACATTTGAAAATTTCGTTCTAGGACATTTGGTTTGAGCGCAATCATTAAACTTAGGTCAAAAAAGCCATTTAAGCCTTTTCACAGTGAGATCTATGCGATATGGCCGAGAAATGTAATTTTGATGTTAACTCCCAAACCGCTGCGCAGAAGTCAACTAAACTTCACCCAATAGTGTATTGTATCACATTCTAGTAGTTACATTTGAAAATTTCGTTCTAGGACATTTGGTTTGAGCGCAATCATTAAACTTAATTAAAAAAGTCATTTAAGCCTTTTCACAGTGAGATCTATGCGATATGGCCGAGAAATGTAATTTTGATGTTAACTCCCAAACCGCTGCGCAGAAGTCAACCAAACTTCACCCATTAGTGTATTGTATCACAATCTAGTAATTACATGTGGAAATTTGGTTCTAGGACATTTGATTTGAGCGCAATCCTCAAACTTAGGTCAAAAAAGCCATTTAAGCCTTTTCACAGTGAGATCTATGCGATATGGCCGAGAAATGTAATTTTGATGTTAACTCCCAAACCGCTGCGCAGAAGTCAACCAAACTTCACCCAATAGTGTATTGTATCACAATCTAGTAGTTACATTTGAAAATTTTGTTCTATGACATTTTGTTTGAACGCAATCATCAAACTTAATTAAAAAAGTCATTTAAGCCTTTTCACAGTGAGATCTATGCGATATGGCCGAGAAATGTAATTTTGATGTTAACTCCCAAACCGCTGCGCAGAAGTCAACCAAACTTCACCCATTAGTGTATTGTATCACAATCTAGTAGTTACATGTAGAAATTTGGTTATTGGACATTTGGTTTGAGCGCAATCATTAAACTTAGGTCAAAAAAGCCATTTAAGCCTTTTCACAGTGAGATCTATGCGATATGGCCGAGAAATGTAATTTTGATGTTAACTCCCAAACCGCTGCGCAGAAGTCAACCAAACTTCACCCAATAGTGTATTGTATCACAATCTAGTAGTTACATTTGAAAATTTTGTTCTAGGAAATTTTGTTTGAGCGCAATCATCAAACTTAATTAAAAAAGTCATTTAAGCCTTTTCACAGTGAGATCAATACGATATGGCCGAGAAATGTAATTTTGATGTTAACTCCCAAACCTCTGCGCAGAAGTCAACCAAACTTCACCCATTAGTGTATTGTATCACAATCTAGTAGTTACATGTGGAAATTTGGTTCTAGGACATTTGATTTGAGCGCAATCCTCAAACTTAGGTCAAAAAAGCCATTTAAGCCTTTTCACAGTGAGATCTATGCGATATGGCCGAGAAATGTAATTTTGATGTTAACTCCCAAACCGCTGCGCAGAAGTCAACCAAACTTCACCTAATAGTGTATTGTATCACATTCTAGTAGTTACATTTGAAAATTTCGTTCTAGGACATTTGGTTTGAGCGCAATCTTTAAACTTAGGTCAAAAAAGCCATTTAAGCCTTTTCACAGTGAGATCTATGCGATATGGCCGAGAAATGTAATTTTGATGTTAACTCCCAAACCGCTGCGCAGAAGTCAACCAAACTTCACCCAATAGTGTATTGTATCACAATCTAGTAGTTACATTTGAAAATTTTGTTCTAGGACATTTTGTTTGAACGCAATCATCAAACTTAATTAAAAAAGTCATTTAAGCCTTTTCACAGTGAGATCTATGCGATATGGCCGAGAAATGTAATTTTGATGTTAACTCCCAAACCGCTGCGCAGAAGTCAACCAAACTTCACCCAATAGTGTATTGTATCACAATCTAGTAGTTACATTTGGAAATTTGGTTCTTGGACATTTGATTTGAGCGCAATCCTCAAACTTAGGTCAAAAAAGCCATTTAAGCCTTTTCACAGTGAGATCTATGCGATATGGCCGAGAAATGTAATTTTGATGTTAACTCCCAAACCGCTGCGCAGAAGTCAACCAAACTTCACCCAATAGTGTATTGTATCACAATCTAGTAGTTACATTTGAAAATTTTGTTCTAGGACATTTTGTTTGAACGCAATCATCAAACTTAATTAAAAAAGTCATTTAAGCCTTTTCACAGTGAGATCTATGCGATATGGCCGAGAAATGTAATTTTGATGTTAACTCCCAAACCGCTGCGCAGAAGTCAACCAAACTTCACCCAATAGTGTATTGTATCACATTCTAGTAGTTACATTTGAAAATTTCGTTCTAGGACATTTGGTTTGAGCGCAATCTTTAAACTTAGGTCAAAAAAGCCATTTAAGCCTTTTCACAGTGAGATCTATGCGATATGGCCGAGGAATGTAATTTTGATGTTAACTCCCAAACCGCTGCGCAGAAGTCAACCAAACTTCACCCAATAGTGTATTGTATCACAATCTAGTAGTTACATTTGAAAATTTTGTTCTAGGACATTTTGTTTGAACGCAACCATCAAACTTAATTAAAAAAGTCATTTAAGCCTTTTCACAGTGAGATCTATGCGATATGGCCGAGAAATGTAATTTTGATGTTAACTCCCAAACCGCTGCGCAGAAGTCAACCAAACTTCACCCAATAGTGTATTGTATCACAATCTAGTAGTTACATTTGGAAATTGGGTTCTTGGACATTTGATTTGAGCGCAATCCTCAAACTTAGGTCAAAAAAGCAATTTAAGCCTTTTCACAGTGAGATCTATGCGATATGGCCGAGAAATGTAATTTTGATGTTAACTCCCAAACCGCTGCGCAGAAGTCAACCAAACTTCACCCATTAGTGTATTGTATCACAATCTAGTAGTTACATGTGGAAATTTGGTTATTGGACATTTGGTTTGAGCGCAATCATTAAACTTAGGTCAAAAAAGCCATTTAAGCCTTTTCACAGTGAGATCTATGCGATATGGCCGAGAAATGTAATTTTGATGTTAACTCCCAAACCGCTGTGCAGAAGTCAACCAAACTTCACCCAATAGTGTATTGTATCACAATCTAGTAGTTACATTTGAAAATTTTGTTCTAGGAAATTTTGTTTGAGCGCAATCATCAAACTTAATTAAAAAAGTCATTTAAGCCTTTTCACAGTGAGATCTATGCGATATGGCCGAGAAATGTAATTTTGATGTTAACTCCCAAACCTCTGCGCAGAAGTCAACCAAACTTCACCCATTAGTGTATTGTATCACAATCTAGTAGTTACATGTGGAAATTTGGTTCTAGGACATTTGATTTGAGCGCAATCCTCAAACTTAGGTCAAAAAAGCCATTTAAGCCTTTTCACAGTGAGATCTATGCGATATGGCCGAGAAATGTAATTTTGATGTTAACTCCCAAACCGCTGCGCAGAAGTCAACCAAACTTCACCCAATAGTGTATTGTATCACATTCTAGTAGTTACATTTGAAAATTTCGTTCTAGGACATTTGGTTTGAGCGCAATCTTTAAACTTAGGTCAAAAAAGCCATTTAAGCCTTTTCACAGTGAGATCTATGCGATATGGCCGAGAAATGTAATTTTGATGTTAACTCCCAAACCGCTGCGCAGAAGTCAACCAAACTTCACCCAATAGTGTATTGTATCACAATCTAGTAGTTGCATTTGAAAATTTTGTTCTAGGACATTTTGTTTGAGCGCAATCTTTAAACTTAGGTCAAAAAAGCCATTTAAGCCTTTTCACAGTGAGATCTATGCGATATGGCCGAGAAATGTAATTTTGATGTTAACTCCCAAACCGCTGCGCAGAAGTCAACCAAACTTCACCCAATAGTGTATTGTATCACAATCTAGTAGTTACATTTGAAAATTTTGTTCTAGGACATTTTGTTTGAACGCAATCATCAAACTTAATTAAAAAAGTCATTTAAGCCTTTTCACAGTGAGATCTATGCGATATGGCCGAGAAATGTAATTTTGATGTTAACTCCCAAACCGCTGCGCAGAAGTCAACCAAACTTCACCCAATAGTGTATTGTATCACAATCTAGTAGTTACATTTGAAAATTTTGTTCTAGGACATTTTGTTTGAACGCAATCATCAAACTTAATTAAAAAAGTCATTTAAGCCTTTTCACGGTGAGATCTATGCGATATGGCCGAGAAATGTAATTTTGATGTTAACTCCCAAACTGCTGCGCAGAAGTCAACCAAACTTCACCCAATAGTGTATTGTATCACATTCTAGTAGTTACATTTGAAAATTTCGTTCTAGGACATTTGGTTTGAGCGCAATCATTAAACTTAGGTCAAAAAAGCCATTTAAGCCTTTTCACAGTGAGATCTATGCGATATGGCCGAGAAATGTAATTTTGATGTTAACTCCCAAACCGCTGCGCAGAAGTCAACTAAACTTCACCCAATAGTGTATTGTATCACATTCTAGTAGTTACATTTGAAAATTTCGTTCTAGGACATTTGGTTTGAGCGCAATCATTAAACTTAATTAAAAAAGTCATTTAAGCCTTTTCACAGTGAGATCTATGCGATATGGCCGAGAAATGTAATTTTGATGTTAACTCCCAAACCGCTGCGCAGAAGTCAACCAAACTTCACCCATTAGTGTATTGTATCACAATCTAGTAATTACATGTGGAAATTTGGTTCTAGGACATTTGATTTGAGCGCAATCCTCAAACTTAGGTCAAAAAAGCCATTTAAGCCTTTTCACAGTGAGATCTATGCGATATGGCCGAGAAATGTAATTTTGATGTTAACTCCCAAACCGCTGCGCAGAAGTCAACCAAACTTCACCCAATAGTGTATTGTATCACAATCTAGTAGTTACATTTGAAAATTTTGTTCTATGACATTTTGTTTGAACGCAATCATCAAACTTAATTAAAAAAGTCATTTAAGCCTTTTCACAGTGAGATCTATGCGATATGGCCGAGAAATGTAATTTTGATGTTAACTCCCAAACCGCTGCGCAGAAGTCAACCAAACTTCACCCATTAGTGTATTGTATCACAATCTAGTAGTTACATGTAGAAATTTGGTTATTGGACATTTGGTTTGAGCGCAATCATTAAACTTAGGTCAAAAAAGCCATTTAAGCCTTTTCACAGTGAGATCTATGCGATATGGCCGAGAAATGTAATTTTGATGTTAACTCCCAAACCGCTGCGCAGAAGTCAACCAAACTTCACCCAATAGTGTATTGTATCACAATCTAGTAGTTACATTTGAAAATTTTGTTCTAGGAAATTTTGTTTGAGCGCAATCATCAAACTTAATTAAAAAAGTCATTTAAGCCTTTTCACAGTGAGATCTATACGATATGGCCGAGAAATGTAATTTTGATGTTAACTCCCAAACCTCTGCGCAGAAGTCAACCAAACTTCACCCATTAGTGTATTGTATCACAATCTAGTAGTTACATGTGGAAATTTGGTTCTAGGACATTTGATTTGAGCGCAATCCTCAAACTTAGGTCAAAAAAGCCATTTAAGCCTTTTCACAGTGAGATCTATGCGATATGGCCGAGAAATGTAATTTTGATGTTAACTCCCAAACCGCTGCGCAGAAGTCAACCAAACTTCACCTAATAGTGTATTGTATCACATTCTAGTAGTTACATTTGAAAATTTCGTTCTAGGACATTTGGTTTGAGCGCAATCTTTAAACTTAGGTCAAAAAAGCCATTTAAGCCTTTTCACAGTGAGATCTATGCGATATGGCCGAGAAATGTAATTTTGATGTTAACTCCCAAACCGCTGCGCAGAAGTCAACCAAACTTCACCCAATAGTGTATTGTATCACAATCTAGTAGTTACATTTGAAAATTTTGTTCTAGGACATTTTGTTTGAACGCAATCATCAAACTTAATTAAAAAAGTCATTTAAGCCTTTTCACAGTGAGATCTATGCGATATGGCCGAGAAATGTAATTTTGATGTTAACTCCCAAACCGCTGCGCAGAAGTCAACCAAACTTCACCCAATAGTGTATTGTATCACAATCTAGTAGTTACATTTGGAAATTTGGTTCTTGGACATTTGATTTGAGCGCAATCCTCAAACTTAGGTCAAAAAAGCCATTTAAGCCTTTTCACAGTGAGATCTATGCGATATGGCCGAGAAATGTAATTTTGATGTTAACTCCCAAACCGCTGCGCAGAAGTCAACCAAACTTCACCCAATAGTGTATTGTATCACAATCTAGTAGTTACATTTGAAAATTTTGTTCTAGGACATTTTGTTTGAACGCAATCATCAAACTTAATTAAAAAAGTCATTTAAGCCTTTTCACAGTGAGATCTATGCGATATGGCCGAGAAATGTAATTTTGATGTTAACTCCCAAACCGCTGCGCAGAAGTCAACCAAACTTCACCCAATAGTGTATTGTATCACATTCTAGTAGTTACATTTGAAAATTTCGTTCTAGGACATTTGGTTTGAGCGCAATTATTAAACTTAGGTCAAAAAAGCCATTTAAGCCTTTTCACAGTGAGATCTATGCGATATGGCCGAGAAATGTAATTTTGATGTTAACTCCCAAACCGCTGCGCAGAAGTCAACCAAACTTCACCCAATAGTGTATTGTATCACAATCTAGTAGTTACATGTGGAAATTTGGTTCTAGGACATTTGATTTGAGCGCAATCCTCAAACTTAGGTCAAAAAAGCCATTTAAGCCTTTTCACAGTGAGATCTATGCGATATGGCCGAGAAATGTAATTTTGATGTTAACTCCCAAACCGCTGCGCAGAAGTCAACCAAACTTCACCCAATAGTGTATTGTATCACATTCTAGTAGTTACATTTGAAAATTTCGTTCTAGGACATTTGGTTTGAGCGCAATCTTTAAACTTAGGTCAAAAAAGCCATTTAAGCCTTTTCACAGTGAGATCTATGCGATATGGCCGAGGAATGTAATTTTGATGTTAACTCCCAAACCGCTGCGCAGAAGTCAACCAAACTTCACCCAATAGTGTATTGTATCACAATCTAGTAGTTACATTTGAAAATTTTGTTCTAGGACATTTTGTTTGAACGCAATCATCAAACTTAATTAAAAAAGTCATTTAAGCCTTTTCACAGTGAGATCTATGCGATATGGCCGAGAAATGTAATTTTGATGTTAACTCCCAAACCGCTGCGCAGAAGTCAACCAAACTTCACCCAATAGTGTATTGTATCACAATCTAGTAGTTACATTTGGAAATTGGGTTCTTGGACATTTGATTTGAGCGCAATCCTCAAACTTAGGTCAAAAAAGCCATTTAAGCCTTTTCACAGTGAGATCTATGCGATATGGCCGAGAAATGTAATTTTGATGTTAACTCCCAAACCGCTGCGCAGAAGTCAACCAAACTTCACCCATTAGTGTATTGTATCACAATCTAGTAGTTACATGTGGAAATTTGGTTATTGGACATTTGGTTTGAGCGCAATCATTAAACTTAGGTCAAAAAAGCCATTTAAGCCTTTTCACAGTGAGATCTATGCGATATGGCCGAGAAATGTAATTTTGATGTTAACTCCCAAACCGCTGCGCAGAAGTCAACCAAACTTCACCCAATAGTGTATTGTATCACAATCTAGTAGTTACATTTGAAAATTTTGTTCTAGGAAATTTTGTTTGAGCGCAATCATCAAACTTAATTAAAAAAGTCATTTAAGCCTTTTCACAGTGAGATCTATGCGATATGGCCGAGAAATGTAATTTTGATGTTAACTCCCAAACCTCTGCGCAGAAGTCAACCAAACTTCACCCATTAGTGTATTGTATCACAATCTAGTAGTTACATGTGGAAATTTGGTTCTAGGACATTTGATTTGAGCGCAATCCTCAAACTTAGGTCAAAAAAGCCATTTAAGCCTTTTCACAGTGAGATCTATGCGATATGGCCGAGAAATGTAATTTTGATGTTAACTCCCAAACCGCTGCGCAGAAGTCAACCAAACTTCACCCAATAGTGTATTGTATCACATTCTAGTAGTTACATTTGAAAATTTCGTTCTAGGACATTTGGTTTGAGCGCAATCTTTAAACTTAGGTCAAAAAAGCCATTTAAGCCTTTTCACAGTGAGATCTATGCGATATGGCCGAGAAATGTAATTTTGATGTTAACTCCCAAACCGCTGCGCAGAAGTCAACCAAACTTCACCCAATAGTGTATTGTATCACAATCTAGTAGTTACATTTGAAAATTTTGTTCTAGGACATTTTGTTTGAACGCAATCATCAAACTTAATTAAAAAAGTCATTTAAGCCTTTTCACAGTGAGATCTATGCGATATGGCCGAGAAATGTAATTTTGATGTTAACTCCCAAACCGCTGCGCAGAAGTCAACCAAACTTCACCCAATAGTGTATTGTATCACAATCTAGTAGTTACATTTGAAAATTTTGTTCTAGGACATTTTGTTTGAACGCAATCATCAAACTTAATTAAAAAAGTCATTTAAGCCTTTTCACAGTGAGATCTATGCGATATGGCCGAGAAATGTAATTTTGATGTTAACTCCCAAACCGCTGCGCAGAAGTCAACCAAACTTCACCCAATAGTGTATTGTATCACATTCTAGTAGTTACATTTGAAAATTTCGTTCTAGGACATTTGGTTTGAGCGCAATCATTAAACTTAGGTCAAAAAAGCCATTTAAGCCTTTTCACAGTGAGATCTATGCGATATGGCCGAGAAATGTAATTTTGATGTTAACTCCCAAACCGCTGCGCAGAAGTCAACTAAACTTCACCCAATAGTGTATTGTATCACATTCTAGTAGTAACATTTGAAAATTTCGTTCTAGGACATTTGGTTTGAGCGCAATCATTAAACTTAATTAAAAAAGTCATTTAAGCCTTTTCACAGTGAGATCTATGCGATATGGCCGAGAAATGTAATTTTGATGTTAACTCCCAAACCGCTGCGCAGAAGTCAACCAAACTTCACCCAATAGTGTATTGTATCACATTCTAGTAGTTACATTTGAAAATTTCGTTCTAGGACATTTGGTTTGAGCGCAATCTTTAAACTTAGGTCAAAAAAGCCATTTAAGCCTTTTCACAGTGAGATCTATGCGATATGGCCGAGGAATGTAATTTTGATGTTAACTCCCAAACCGCTGCGCAGAAGTCAACCAAACTTCACCCAATAGTGTATTGTATCACAATCTAGTAGTTACATTTGAAAATTTTGTTCTAGGACATTTTGTTTGAACGCAATCATCAAACTTAATTAAAAAAGTCATTTAAGCCTTTTCACAGTGAGATCTATGCGATATGGCCGAGAAATGTAATTTTGATGTTAACTCCCAAACCGCTGCGCAGAAGTCAACCAAACTTCACCCAATAGTGTATTGTATCACAATCTAGTAGTTACATTTGGAAATTGGGTTCTTGGACATTTGATTTGAGCGCAATCCTCAAACTTAGGTCAAAAAAGCCATTTAAGCCTTTTCACAGTGAGATCTATGCGATATGGCCGAGAAATGTAATTTTGATGTTAACTCCCAAACCGCTGCGCAGAAGTCAACCAAACTTCACCCATTAGTGTATTGTATCACAATCTAGTAGTTACATGTGGAAATTTGGTTATTGGACATTTGGTTTGAGCGCAATCATTAAACTTAGGTCAAAAAAGCCATTTAAGCCTTTTCACACTGAGATCTATGCGATATGGCCGAGAAATGTAATTTTGATGTTAACTCCCAAACCGCTGTGCAGAAGTCAACCAAACTTCACTTAATAGTGTATTGTATCACAATCTAGTAGTTACATTTGAAAATTTTGTTCTAGGAAATTTTGTTTGAGCGCAATCATCAAACTTAATTAAAAAAGTCATTTAAGCCTTTTCACAGTGAGATCTATGCGATATGGCCGAGAAATGTAATTTTGATGTTAACTCCCAAACCTCTGCGCAGAAGTCAACCAAACTTCACCCATTAGTGTATTGTATCACAATCTAGTAGTTACATGTGGAAATTTGGTTCTAGGACATTTGATTTGAGCGCAATCCTCAAACTTAGGTCAAAAAAGCCATTTAAGCCTTTTCACAGTGAGATCTATGCGATATGGCCGAGAAATGTAATTTTGATGTTAACTCCCAAACCGCTGCGCAGAAGTCAACCAAACTTCACCCATTAGTGTATTGTATCACAATCTAGTAGTTACATGTGGAAATTTGGTTATTGGACATTTGGTTTGAGCGCAATCATTAAACTTAGGTCAAAAAAGCCATTTAAGCCTTTTCACAGTGAGATCTATGCGATATGGCCGAGAAATGTAATTTTGATGTTAACTCCCAAACCGCTGTGCAGAAGTCAACCAAACTTCACCCAATAGTGTATTGTATCACAATCTAGTAGTTACATTTGAAAATTTTGTTCTAGGAAATTTTGTTTGAGCGCAATCATCAAACTTAATTAAAAAAGTCATTTAAGCCTTTTCACAGTGAGATCTATGCGATATGGCCGAGAAATGTAATTTTGATGTTAACTCCCAAACCTCTGCGCAGAAGTCAACCAAACTTCACCCATTAGTGTATTGTATCACAATCTAGTAGTTACATGTGGAAATTTGGTTCTAGGACATTTGATTTGAGCGCAATCCTCAAACTTAGGTCAAAAAAGCCATTTAAGCCTTTTCACAGTGAGATCTATGCGATATGGCCGAGAAATGTAATTTTGATGTTAACTCCCAAACCGCTGCGCAGAAGTCAACCAAACTTCACCCAATAGTGTATTGTATCACATTCTAGTAGTTACATTTGAAAATTTCGTTCTAGGACATTTGGTTTGAGCGCAATCTTTAAACTTAGGTCAAAAAAGCCATTTAAGCCTTTTCACAGTGAGATCTATGCGATATGGCCGAGAAATGTAATTTTGATGTTAACTCCCAAACCGCTGCGCAGAAGTCAACCAAACTTCACCCAATAGTGTATTGTATCACAATCTAGTAGTTGCATTTGAAAATTTTGTTCTAGGACATTTTGTTTGAACGCAATCATCAAACTTAATTAAAAAAGTCATTTAAGCCTTTTCACAGTGAGATCTATGCGATATGGCCGAGAAATGTAATTTTGATGTTAACTCCCAAACCGCTGCGCAGAAGTCAACCAAACTTCACCCAATAGTGTATTGTATCACAATCTAGTAGTTACATTTGAAAATTTTGTTCTAGGACATTTTGTTTGAACGCAATCATCAAACTTAATTAAAAAAGTCATTTAAGCCTTTTCACAGTGAGATCTATGCGATATGGCCGAGAAATGTAATTTTGATGTTAACTCCCAAACCGCTGCGCAGAAGTCAACCAAACTTCACCCAATAGTGTATTGTATCACATTCTAGTAGTTACATTTGAAAATTTCGTTCTAGGACATTTGGTTTGAGCGCAATCATTAAACTTAGGTCAAAAAAGCCATTTAAGCCTTTTCACAGTGAGATCTATGCGATATGGCCGAGAAATGTAATTTTGATGTTAACTCCCAAACCGCTGCGCAGAAGTCAACTAAACTTCACCCAATAGTGTATTGTATCACATTCTAGTAGTAACATTTGAAAATTTCGTTCTAGGACATTTGGTTTGAGCGCAATCATTAAACTTAATTAAAAAAGTCATTTAAGCCTTTTCACAGTGAGATCTATGCGATATGGCCGAGAAATGTAATTTTGATGTTAACTCCCAAACCGCTGCGCAGAAGTCAACCAAACTTCACCCAATAGTGTATTGTATCACATTCTAGTAGTTACATTTGAAAATTTCGTTCTAGGACATTTGGTTTGAGCGCAATCTTTAAACTTAGGTCAAAAAAGCCATTTAAGCCTTTTCACAGTGAGATCTATGCGATATGGCCGAGAAATGTAATTTTGATGTTAACTCCCAAACCGCTGCGCAGAAGTCAACCAAACTTCACCCAATAGTGTATTGTATCACAATCTAGTAGTTGCATTTGAAAATTTTGTTCTAGGACATTTTGTTTGAGCGCAATCTTTAAACTTAGGTCAAAAAAGCCATTTAAGCCTTTTCACAGTGAGATCTATGCGATATGGCCGAGAAATGTAATTTTGATGTTAACTCCCAAACCGCTGCGCAGAAGTCAACCAAACTTCACCCAATAGTGTATTGTATCACAATCTAGTAGTTACATTTGAAAATTTTGTTCTAGGACATTTTGTTTGAACGCAATCATCAAACTTAATTAAAAAAGTCATTTAAGCCTTTTCACAGTGAGATCTATGCGATATGGCCGAGAAATGTAATTTTGATGTTAACTCCCAAACCGCTGCGCAGAAGTCAACCAAACTTCACCCAATAGTGTATTGTATCACAATCTAGTAGTTACATTTGAAAATTTTGTTCTAGGACATTTTGTTTGAACGCAATCATCAAACTTAATTAAAAAAGTCATTTAAGCCTTTTCACGGTGAGATCTATGCGATATGGCCGAGAAATGTAATTTTGATGTTAACTCCCAAACTGCTGCGCAGAAGTCAACCAAACTTCACCCAATAGTGTATTGTATCACATTCTAGTAGTTACATTTGAAAATTTCGTTCTAGGACATTTGGTTTGAGCGCAATCATTAAACTTAGGTCAAAAAAGCCATTTAAGCCTTTTCACAGTGAGATCTATGCGATATGGCCGAGAAATGTAATTTTGATGTTAACTCCCAAACCGCTGCGCAGAAGTCAACCAAACTTCACCCAATAGTGTATTGTATCACAATCTAGTAGTTACATTTGAAAATTTTGTTCTATGACATTTTGTTTGAACGCAATCATCAAACTTAATTAAAAAAGTCATTTAAGCCTTTTCACAGTGAGATCTATGCGATATGGCCGAGAAATGTAATTTTGATGTTAACTCCCAAACCGCTGCGCAGAAGTCAACCAAACTTCACCCATTAGTGTATTGTATCACAATCTAGTAGTTACATGTAGAAATTTGGTTATTGGACATTTGGTTTGAGCGCAATCATTAAACTTAGGTCAAAAAAGCCATTTAAGCCTTTTCACAGTGAGATCTATGCGATATGGCCGAGAAATGTAATTTTGATGTTAACTCCCAAACCGCTGCGCAGAAGTCAACCAAACTTCACCCAATAGTGTATTGTATCACAATCTAGTAGTTACATTTGAAAATTTTGTTCTAGGAAATTTTGTTTGAGCGCAATCATCAAACAATTAAAAAAGTCATTTAAGCCTTTTCACAGTGAGATCTATACGATATGGCCGAGAAATGTAATTTTGATGTTAACTCCCAAACCTCTGCGCAGAAGTCAACCAAACTTCACCCATTAGTGTATTGTATCACAATCTAGTAGTTACATGTGGAAATTTGGTTCTAGGACATTTGATTTGAGCGCAATCCTCAAACTTAGGTCAAAAAAGCCATTTAAGCCTTTTCACAGTGAGATCTATGCGATATGGCCGAGAAATGTAATTTTGATGTTAACTCCCAAACCGCTGCGCAGAAGTCAACCAAACTTCACCCAATAGTGTATTGTATCACATTCTAGTAGTTACATTTGAAAATTTCGTTCTAGGACATTTGGTTTGAGCGCAATCATTAAACTTAGGTCAAAAAAGCCATTTAAGCCTTTTCACAGTGAGATCTATGCGATATGGCCGAGAAATGTAATTTTGATGTTAACTCCCAAACCGCTGCGCAGAAGTCAACCAAACTTCACCCAATAGTGTATTGTATCACAATCTAGTAGTTACATTTGGAAATTGGGTTCTTGGACATTTGATTTGAGCGCAATCCTCAAACTTAGGTCAAAAAAGCCATTTAAGCCTTTTCACAGTGAGATCTATGCGATATGGCCGAGAAATGTAATTTTGATGTTAACTCCCAAACCGCTGCGCAGAAGTCAACCAAACTTCACCCATTAGTGTATTGTATCACAATCTAGTAGTTACATGTGGAAATTTGGTTATTGGACATTTGGTTTGAGCGCAATCATTAAACTTAGGTCAAAAAAGCCATTTAAGCCTTTTCACAGTGAGATCTATGCGATATGGCCGAGAAATGTAATTTTGATGTTAACTCCCAAACCGCTGTGCAGAAGTCAACCAAACTTCACTTAATAGTGTATTGTATCACAATCTAGTAGTTACATTTGAAAATTTTGTTCTAGGAAATTTTGTTTGAGCGCAATCATCAAACTTAATTAAAAAAGTCATTTAAGCCTTTTCACAGTGAGATCTATGCGATATGGCCGAGAAATGTAATTTTGATGTTAACTCCCAAACCTCTGCGCAGAAGTCAACCAAACTTCACCCATTAGTGTATTGTATCACAATCTAGTAGTTACATGTGGAAATTTGGTTCTAGGACATTTGATTTGAGCGCAATCCTCAAACTTAGGTCAAAAAAGCCATTTAAGCCTTTTCACAGTGAGATCTATGCGATATGGCCGAGAAATGTAATTTTGATGTTAACTCCCAAACCGCTGCGCAGAAGTCAACCAAACTTCACCCATTAGTGTATTGTATCACAATCTAGTAGTTACATGTGGAAATTTGGTTATTGGACATTTGGTTTGAGCGCAATCATTAAACTTAGGTCAAAAAAGCCATTTAAGCCTTTTCACAGTGAGATCTATGCGATATGGCCGAGAAATGTAATTTTGATGTTAACTCCCAAACCGCTGTGCAGAAGTCAACCAAACTTCACCCAATAGTGTATTGTATCACAATCTAGTAGTTACATTTGAAAATTTTGTTCTAGGAAATTTTGTTTGAGCGCAATCATCAAACTTAATTAAAAAAGTCATTTAAGCCTTTTCACAGTGAGATCTATGCGATATGGCCGAGAAATGTAATTTTGATGTTAACTCCCAAACCTCTGCGCAGAAGTCAACCAAACTTCACCCATTAGTGTATTGTATCACAATCTAGTAGTTACATGTGGAAATTTGGTTCTAGGACATTTGATTTGAGCGCAATCCTCAAACTTAGGTCAAAAAAGCCATTTAAGCCTTTTCACAGTGAGATCTATGCGATATGGCCGAGAAATGTAATTTTGATGTTAACTCCCAAACCGCTGCGCAGAAGTCAACCAAACTTCACCCAATAGTGTATTGTATCACATTCTAGTAGTTACATTTGAAAATTTCGTTCTAGGACATTTGGTTTGAGCGCAATCTTTAAACTTAGGTCAAAAAAGCCATTTAAGCCTTTTCACAGTGAGATCTATGCGATATGGCCGAGAAATGTAATTTTGATGTTAACTCCCAAACCGCTGCGCAGAAGTCAACCAAACTTCACCCAATAGTGTATTGTATCACAATCTAGTAGTTGCATTTGAAAATTTTGTTCTAGGACATTTTGTTTGAACGCAATCATCAAACTTAATTAAAAAAGTCATTTAAGCCTTTTCACAGTGAGATCTATGCGATATGGCCGAGAAATGTAATTTTGATGTTAACTCCCAAACCGCTGCGCAGAAGTCAACCAAACTTCACCCAATAGTGTATTGTATCACAATCTAGTAGTTACATTTGAAAATTTTGTTCTAGGACATTTTGTTTGAACGCAATCATCAAACTTAATTAAAAAAGTCATTTAAGCCTTTTCACAGTGAGATCTATGCGATATGGCCGAGAAATGTAATTTTGATGTTAACTCCCAAACCGCTGCGCAGAAGTCAACCAAACTTCACCCAATAGTGTATTGTATCACATTCTAGTAGTTACATTTGAAAATTTCGTTCTAGGACATTTGGTTTGAGCGCAATCATTAAACTTAGGTCAAAAAAGCCATTTAAGCCTTTTCACAGTGAGATCTATGCGATATGGCCGAGAAATGTAATTTTGATGTTAACTCCCAAACCGCTGCGCAGAAGTCAACTAAACTTCACCCAATAGTGTATTGTATCACATTCTAGTAGTAACATTTGAAAATTTCGTTCTAGGACATTTGGTTTGAGCGCAATCATTAAACTTAATTAAAAAAGTCATTTAAGCCTTTTCACAGTGAGATCTATGCGATATGGCCGAGAAATGTAATTTTGATGTTAACTCCCAAACCGCTGCGCAGAAGTCAACCAAACTTCACCCAATAGTGTATTGTATCACATTCTAGTAGTTACATTTGAAAATTTCGTTCTAGGACATTTGGTTTGAGCGCAATCTTTAAACTTAGGTCAAAAAAGCCATTTAAGCCTTTTCACAGTGAGATCTATGCGATATGGCCGAGGAATGTAATTTTGATGTTAACTCCCAAACCGCTGCGCAGAAGTCAACCAAACTTCACCCAATAGTGTATTGTATCACAATCTAGTAGTTACATTTGAAAATTTTGTTCTAGGACATTTTGTTTGAACGCAATCATCAAACTTAATTAAAAAAGTCATTTAAGCCTTTTCACAGTGAGATCTATGCGATATGGCCGAGAAATGTAATTTTGATGTTAACTCCCAAACCGCTGCGCAGAAGTCAACCAAACTTCACCCAATAGTGTATTGTATCACAATCTAGTAGTTACATTTGGAAATTGGGTTCTTGGACATTTGATTTGAGCGCAATCCTCAAACTTAGGTCAAAAAAGCCATTTAAGCCTTTTCACAGTGAGATCTATGCGATATGGCCGAGAAATGTAATTTTGATGTTAACTCCCAAACCGCTGCGCAGAAGTCAACCAAACTTCACCCATTAGTGTATTGTATCACAATCTAGTAGTTACATGTGGAAATTTGGTTATTGGACATTTGGTTTGAGCGCAATCATTAAACTTAGGTCAAAAAAGCCATTTAAGCCTTTTCACAGTGAGATCTATGCGATATGGCCGAGAAATGTAATTTTGATGTTAACTCCCAAACCGCTGTGCAGAAGTCAACCAAACTTCACCCAATAGTGTATTGTATCACAATCTAGTAGTTACATTTGAAAATTTTGTTCTAGGAAATTTTGTTTGAGCGCAATCATCAAACTTAATTAAAAAAGTCATTTAAGCCTTTTCACAGTGAGATCTATGCGATATGGCCGAGAAATGTAATTTTGATGTTAACTCCCAAACCTCTGCGCAGAAGTCAACCAAACTTCACCCATTAGTGTATTGTATCACAATCTAGTAGTTACATGTGGAAATTTGGTTCTAGGACATTTGATTTGAGCGCAATCCTCAAACTTAGGTCAAAAAAGCCATTTAAGCCTTTTCACAGTGAGATCTATGCGATATGGCCGAGAAATGTAATTTTGATGTTAACTCCCAAACCGCTGCGCAGAAGTCAACCAAACTTCACCCAATAGTGTATTGTATCACATTCTAGTAGTTACATTTGAAAATTTCGTTCTAGGACATTTGGTTTGAGCGCAATCTTTAAACTTAGGTCAAAAAAGCCATTTAAGCCTTTTCACAGTGAGATCTATGCGATATGGCCGAGAAATGTAATTTTGATGTTAACTCCCAAACCTCTGCGCAGAAGTCAACCAAACTTCACCCATTAGTGTATTGTATCACAATCTAGTAGTTACATGTGGAAATTTGGTTCTAGGACATTTGATTTGAGCGCAATCCTCAAACTTAGGTCAAAAAAGCCATTTAAGCCTTTTCACAGTGAGATCTATGCGATATGGCCGAGAAATGTAATTTTGATGTTAACTCCCAAACCGCTGCGCAGAAGTCAACCAAACTTCACCCAATAGTGTATTGTATCACATTCTAGTAGTTACATTTGAAAATTTCGTTCTAGGACATTTGGTTTGAGCGCAATCTTTAAACTTAGGTCAAAAAAGCCATTTAAGCCTTTTCACAGTGAGATCTATGCGATATGGCCGAGAAATGTAATTTTGATGTTAACTCCCAAACCGCTGCGCAGAAGTCAACCAAACTTCACCCAATAGTGTATTGTATCACAATCTAGTAGTTGCATTTGAAAATTTTGTTCTAGGACATTTTGTTTGAACGCAATCATCAAACTTAATTAAAAAAGTCATTTAAGCCTTTTCACAGTGAGATCTATGCGATATGGCCGAGAAATGTAATTTTGATGTTAACTCCCAAACCGCTGCGCAGAAGTCAACCAAACTTCACCCAATAGTGTATTGTATCACAATCTAGTAGTTACATTTGAAAATTTTGTTCTAGGACATTTTGTTTGAACGCAATCATCAAACTTAATTAAAAAAGTCATTTAAGCCTTTTCACAGTGAGATCTATGCGATATGGCCGAGAAATGTAATTTTGATGTTAACTCCCAAACCGCTGCGCAGAAGTCAACCAAACTTCACCCAATAGTGTATTGTATCACATTCTAGTAGTTACATTTGAAAATTTCGTTCTAGGACATTTGGTTTGAGCGCAATCATTAAACTTAGGTCAAAAAAGCCATTTAAGCCTTTTCACAGTGAGATCTATGCGATATGGCCGAGAAATGTAATTTTGATGTTAACTCCCAAACCGCTGCGCAGAAGTCAACTAAACTTCACCCAATAGTGTATTGTATCACATTCTAGTAGTAACATTTGAAAATTTCGTTCTAGGACATTTGGTTTGAGCGCAATCATTAAACTTAATTAAAAAAGTCATTTAAGCCTTTTCACAGTGAGATCTATGCGATATGGCCGAGAAATGTAATTTTGATGTTAACTCCCAAACCGCTGCGCAGAAGTCAACCAAACTTCACCCAATAGTGTATTGTATCACATTCTAGTAGTTACATTTGAAAATTTCGTTCTAGGACATTTGGTTTGAGCGCAATCTTTAAACTTAGGTCAAAAAAGCCATTTAAGCCTTTTCACAGTGAGATCTATGCGATATGGCCGAGGAATGTAATTTTGATGTTAACTCCCAAACCGCTGCGCAGAAGTCAACCAAACTTCACCCAATAGTGTATTGTATCACAATCTAGTAGTTACATTTGAAAATTTTGTTCTAGGACATTTTGTTTGAACGCAATCATCAAACTTAATTAAAAAAGTCATTTAAGCCTTTTCACAGTGAGATCTATGCGATATGGCCGAGAAATGTAATTTTGATGTTAACTCCCAAACCGCTGCGCAGAAGTCAACCAAACTTCACCCAATAGTGTATTGTATCACAATCTAGTAGTTACATTTGGAAATTGGGTTCTTGGACATTTGATTTGAGCGCAATCCTCAAACTTAGGTCAAAAAAGCCATTTAAGCCTTTTCACAGTGAGATCTATGCGATATGGCCGAGAAATGTAATTTTGATGTTAACTCCCAAACCGCTGCGCAGAAGTCAACCAAACTTCACCCATTAGTGTATTGTATCACAATCTAGTAGTTACATGTGGAAATTTGGTTATTGGACATTTGGTTTGAGCGCAATCATTAAACTTAGGTCAAAAAAGCCATTTAAGCCTTTTCACAGTGAGATCTATGCGATATGGCCGAGAAATGTAATTTTGATGTTAACTCCCAAACCGCTGTGCAGAAGTCAACCAAACTTCACCCAATAGTGTATTGTATCACAATCTAGTAGTTACATTTGAAAATTTTGTTCTAGGAAATTTTGTTTGAGCGCAATCATCAAACTTAATTAAAAAAGTCATTTAAGCCTTTTCACAGTGAGATCTATGCGATATGGCCGAGAAATGTAATTTTGATGTTAACTCCCAAACCTCTGCGCAGAAGTCAACCAAACTTCACCCATTAGTGTATTGTATCACAATCTAGTAGTTACATGTGGAAATTTGGTTCTAGGACATTTGATTTGAGCGCAATCCTCAAACTTAGGTCAAAAAAGCCATTTAAGCCTTTTCACAGTGAGATCTATGCGATATGGCCGAGAAATGTAATTTTGATGTTAACTCCCAAACCGCTGCGCAGAAGTCAACCAAACTTCACCCAATAGTGTATTGTATCACATTCTAGTAGTTACATTTGAAAATTTCGTTCTAGGACATTTGGTTTGAGCGCAATCTTTAAACTTAGGTCAAAAAAGCCATTTAAGCCTTTTCACAGTGAGATCTATGCGATATGGCCGAGAAATGTAATTTTGATGTTAACTCCCAAACCGCTGCGCAGAAGTCAACCAAACTTCACCCAATAGTGTATTGTATCACAATCTAGTAGTTGCATTTGAAAATTTTGTTCTAGGACATTTTGTTTGAGCGCAATCTTTAAACTTAGGTCAAAAAAGCCATTTAAGCCTTTTCACAGTGAGATCTATGCGATATGGCCGAGAAATGTAATTTTGATGTTAACTCCCAAACCGCTGCGCAGAAGTCAACCAAACTTCACCCAATAGTGTATTGTATCACAATCTAGTAGTTACATTTGAAAATTTTGTTCTAGGACATTTTGTTTGAACGCAATCATCAAACTTAATTAAAAAAGTCATTTAAGCCTTTTCACAGTGAGATCTATGCGATATGGCCGAGAAATGTAATTTTGATGTTAACTCCCAAACCGCTGCGCAGAAGTCAACCAAACTTCACCCAATAGTGTATTGTATCACAATCTAGTAGTTACATTTGAAAATTTTGTTCTAGGACATTTTGTTTGAACGCAATCATCAAACTTAATTAAAAAAGTCATTTAAGCCTTTTCACGGTGAGATCTATGCGATATGGCCGAGAAATGTAATTTTGATGTTAACTCCCAAACTGCTGCGCAGAAGTCAACCAAACTTCACCCAATAGTGTATTGTATCACATTCTAGTAGTTACATTTGAAAATTTCGTTCTAGGACATTTGGTTTGAGCGCAATCATTAAACTTAGGTCAAAAAAGCCATTTAAGCCTTTTCACAGTGAGATCTATGCGATATGGCCGAGAAATGTAATTTTGATGTTAACTCCCAAACCGCTGCGCAGAAGTCAACCAAACTTCACCCAATAGTGTATTGTATCACAATCTAGTAGTTACATTTGAAAATTTTGTTCTATGACATTTTGTTTGAACGCAATCATCAAACTTAATTAAAAAAGTCATTTAAGCCTTTTCACAGTGAGATCTATGCGATATGGCCGAGAAATGTAATTTTGATGTTAACTCCCAAACCGCTGCGCAGAAGTCAACCAAACTTCACCCATTAGTGTATTGTATCACAATCTAGTAGTTACATGTAGAAATTTGGTTATTGGACATTTGGTTTGAGCGCAATCATTAAACTTAGGTCAAAAAAGCCATTTAAGCCTTTTCACAGTGAGATCTATGCGATATGGCCGAGAAATGTAATTTTGATGTTAACTCCCAAACCGCTGCGCAGAAGTCAACCAAACTTCACCCAATAGTGTATTGTATCACAATCTAGTAGTTACATTTGAAAATTTTGTTCTAGGAAATTTTGTTTGAGCGCAATCATCAAACAATTAAAAAAGTCATTTAAGCCTTTTCACAGTGAGATCTATACGATATGGCCGAGAAATGTAATTTTGATGTTAACTCCCAAACCTCTGCGCAGAAGTCAACCAAACTTCACCCATTAGTGTATTGTATCACAATCTAGTAGTTACATGTGGAAATTTGGTTCTAGGACATTTGATTTGAGCGCAATCCTCAAACTTAGGTCAAAAAAGCCATTTAAGCCTTTTCACAGTGAGATCTATGCGATATGGCCGAGAAATGTAATTTTGATGTTAACTCCCAAACCGCTGCGCAGAAGTCAACCAAACTTCACCTAATAGTGTATTGTATCACATTCTAGTAGTTACATTTGAAAATTTCGTTCTAGGACATTTGGTTTGAGCGCAATCTTTAAACTTAGGTCAAAAAAGCCATTTAAGCCTTTTCACAGTGAGATCTATGCGATATGGCCGAGAAATGTAATTTTGATGTTAACTCCCAAACCGCTGCGCAGAAGTCAACCAAACTTCACCCAATAGTGTATTGTATCACAATCTAGTAGTTACATTTGAAAATTTTGTTCTAGGACATTTTGTTTGAACGCAATCATCAAACTTAATTAAAAAAGTCATTTAAGCCTTTTCACAGTGAGATCTATGCGATATGGCCGAGAAATGTAATTTTGATGTTAACTCCCAAACCGCTGCGCAGAAGTCAACCAAACTTCACCCAATAGTGTATTGTATCACAATCTAGTAGTTACATTTGGAAATTTGGTTCTTGGACATTTGATTTGAGCGCAATCCTCAAACTTAGGTCAAAAAAGCCATTTAAGCCTTTTCACAGTGAGATCTATGCGATATGGCCGAGAAATGTAATTTTGATGTTAACTCCCAAACCGCTGCGCAGAAGTCAACCAAACTTCACCCAATAGTGTATTGTATCACAATCTAGTAGTTACATTTGAAAATTTTGTTCTAGGACATTTTGTTTGAACGCAATCATCAAACTTAATTAAAAAAGTCATTTAAGCCTTTTCACAGTGAGATCTATGCGATATGGCCGAGAAATGTAATTTTGATGTTAACTCCCAAACCGCTGCGCAGAAGTCAACCAAACTTCACCCAATAGTGTATTGTATCACATTCTAGTAGTTACATTTGAAAATTTCGTTCTAGGACATTTGGTTTGAGCGCAATCTTTAAACTTAGGTCAAAAAAGCCATTTAAGCCTTTTCACAGTGAGATCTATGCGATATGGCCGAGGAATGTAATTTTGATGTTAACTCCCAAACCGCTGCGCAGAAGTCAACCAAACTTCACCCAATAGTGTATTGTATCACAATCTAGTAGTTACATTTGAAAATTTTGTTCTAGGACATTTTGTTTGAACGCAATCATCAAACTTAATTAAAAAAGTCATTTAAGCCTTTTCACAGTGAGATCTATGCGATATGGCCGAGAAATGTAATTTTGATGTTAACTCCCAAACCGCTGCGCAGAAGTCAACCAAACTTCACCCAATAGTGTATTGTATCACATTCTAGTAGTTACATTTGAAAATTTCGTTCTAGGACATTTGGTTTGAGCGCAATTATTAAACTTAGGTCAAAAAAGCCATTTAAGCCTTTTCACAGTGAGATCTATGCGATATGGCCGAGAAATGTAATTTTGATGTTAACTCCCAAACCGCTGCGCAGAAGTCAACCAAACTTCACCCAATAGTGTATTGTATCACAATCTAGTAGTTACATGTGGAAATTTGGTTCTAGGACATTTGATTTGAGCGCAATCCTCAAACTTAGGTCAAAAAAGCCATTTAAGCCTTTTCACAGTGAGATCTATGCGATATGGCCGAGAAATGTAATTTTGATGTTAACTCCCAAACCGCTGCGCAGAAGTCAACCAAACTTCACCCAATAGTGTATTGTATCACATTCTAGTAGTTACATTTGAAAATTTCGTTCTAGGACATTTGGTTTGAGCGCAATCTTTAAACTTAGGTCAAAAAAGCCATTTAAGCCTTTTCACAGTGAGATCTATGCGATATGGCCGAGGAATGTAATTTTGATGTTAACTCCCAAACCGCTGCGCAGAAGTCAACCAAACTTCACCCAATAGTGTATTGTATCACAATCTAGTAGTTACATTTGAAAATTTTGTTCTAGGACATTTTGTTTGAACGCAATCATCAAACTTAATTAAAAAAGTCATTTAAGCCTTTTCACAGTGAGATCTATGCGATATGGCCGAGAAATGTAATTTTGATGTTAACTCCCAAACCGCTGCGCAGAAGTCAACCAAACTTCACCCAATAGTGTATTGTATCACAATCTAGTAGTTACATTTGGAAATTGGGTTCTTGGACATTTGATTTGAGCGCAATCCTCAAACTTAGGTCAAAAAAGCCATTTAAGCCTTTTCACAGTGAGATCTATGCGATATGGCCGAGAAATGTAATTTTGATGTTAACTCCCAAACCGCTGCGCAGAAGTCAACCAAACTACACCCATTAGTGTATTGTATCACAATCTAGTAGTTACATGTGGAAATTTGGTTATTGGACATTTGGTTTGAGCGCAATCATTAAACTTAGGTCAAAAAAGCCATTTAAGCCTTTTCACAGTGAGATCTATGCGATATGGCCGAGAAATGTAATTTTGATGTTAACTCCCAAACCGCTGTGCAGAAGTCAACCAAACTTCACCCAATAGTGTATTGTATCACAATCTAGTAGTTACATTTGAAAATTTTGTTCTAGGAAATTTTGTTTGAGCGCAATCATCAAACTTAATTAAAAAAGTCATTTAAGCCTTTTCACAGTGAGATCTATGCGATATGGCCGAGAAATGTAATTTTGATGTTAACTCCCAAACCGCTGCGCAGAAGTCAACCAAACTTCACCCAATAGTGTATTGTATCACAATCTAGTAGTTACATTTGGAAATTGGGTTCTTGGACATTTGATTTGAGCGCAATCCTCAAACTTAGGTCAAAAAAGCCATTTAAGCCTTTTCACAGTGAGATCTATGCGATATGGCCGAGAAATGTAATTTTGATGTTAACTCCCAAACCGCTGCGCAGAAGTCAACCAAACTTCACCCATTAGTGTATTGTATCACAATCTAGTAGTTACATGTGGAAATTTGGTTATTGGACATTTGGTTTGAGCGCAATCATTAAACTTAGGTAAAAAAAGCCATTTAAGCCTTTTCACAGTGAGATCTATGCGATATGGCCGAGAAATGTAATTTTGATGTTAACTCCCAAACCGCTGTGCAGAAGTCAACCAAACTTCACCCAATAGTGTATTGTATCACAATCTAGTAGTTACATTTGAAAATTTTGTTCTAGGAAATTTTGTTTGAGCGCAATCATCAAACTTAATTAAAAAAGTCATTTAAGCCTTTTCACAGTGAGATCTATGCGATATGGCCGAGAAATGTAATTTTGATGTTAACTCCCAAACCTCTGCGCAGAAGTCAACCAAACTTCACCCATTAGTGTATTGTATCACAATCTAGTAGTTACATGTGGAAATTTGGTTCTAGGACATTTGATTTGAGCGCAATCCTCAAACTTAGGTCAAAAAAGCCATTTAAGCCTTTTCACAGTGAGATCTATGCGATATGGCCGAGAAATGTAATTTTGATGTTAACTCCCAAACCGCTGCGCAGAAGTCAACCAAACTTCACCCAATAGTGTATTGTATCACATTCTAGTAGGTACATTTGAAAATTTTGTTCTAGGACATTTTGTTTGAACGCAATCATCAAACTTAATTAAAAAAGTCATTTAAGCCTTTTCACAGTGAGATCTATGCGATATGGCCGAGAAATGTAATTTTGATGTTAACTCCCAAATCTCTGCGCAGAAGTCAACCAAACTTCACCCATTAGTGTATTGTATCACAATCTAGTAGTTACATGTGGAAATTTGGTTCTAGGACATTTGATTTGAGCGCAATCCTCAAACTTAGGTCAAAAAAGCCATTTAAGCCTTTTCACAGTGAGATCTATGCGATATGGCCGAGAAATGTAATTTTGATGTTAACTCCCAAACCGCTGCGCAGAAGTCAACCAAACTTCACCCAATAGTGTATTGTATCACATTCTAGTAGTTACATTTGAAAATTTCGTTCTAGGACATTTGGTTTGAGCGCAATCTTTAAACTTAGGTCAAAAAAGCCATTTAAGCCTTTTCACAGTGAGATCTATGCGATATGGCCGAGAAATGTAATTTTGATGTTAACTCCCAAACCGCTGCGCAGAAGTCAACCAAACTTCACCCAATAGTGTATTGTATCACAATCTAGTAGTTGCATTTGAAAATTTTGTTCTAGGACATTTTGTTTGAGCGCAATCTTTAAACTTAGGTCAAAAAAGCCATTTAAGCCTTTTCACAGTGAGATCTATGCGATATGGCCGAGAAATGTAATTTTGATGTTAACTCCCAAACCGCTGCGCAGAAGTCAACCAAACTTCACCCAATAGTGTATTGTATCACAATCTAGTAGTTACATTTGAAAATTTTGTTCTAGGACATTTTGTTTGAACGCAATCATCAAACTTAATTAAAAAAGTCATTTAAGCCTTTTCACAGTGAGATCTATGCGATATGGCCGAGAAATGTAATTTTGATGTTAACTCCCAAACCGCTGCGCAGAAGTCAACCAAACTTCACCCAATAGTGTATTGTATCACAATCTAGTAGTTACATTTGAAAATTTTGTTCTAGGACATTTTGTTTGAACGCAATCATCAAACTTAATTAAAAAAGTCATTTAAGCCTTTTCACGGTGAGATCTATGCGATATGGCCGAGAAATGTAATTTTGATGTTAACTCCCAAACTGCTGCGCAGAAGTCAACCAAACTTCACCCAATAGTGTATTGTATCACATTCTAGTAGTTACATTTGAAAATTTCGTTCTAGGACATTTGGTTTGAGCGCAATCATTAAACTTAGGTCAAAAAAGCCATTTAAGCCTTTTCACAGTGAGATCTATGCGATATGGCCGAGAAATGTAATTTTGATGTTAACTCCCAAACCGCTGCGCAGAAGTCAACCAAACTTCACCCAATAGTGTATTGTATCACAATCTAGTAGTTACATTTGAAAATTTTGTTCTATGACATTTTGTTTGAACGCAATCATCAAACTTAATTAAAAAAGTCATTTAAGCCTTTTCACAGTGAGATCTATGCGATATGGCCGAGAAATGTAATTTTGATGTTAACTCCCAAACCGCTGCGCAGAAGTCAACCAAACTTCACCCATTAGTGTATTGTATCACAATCTAGTAGTTACATGTAGAAATTTGGTTATTGGACATTTGGTTTGAGCGCAATCATTAAACTTAGGTCAAAAAAGCCATTTAAGCCTTTTCACAGTGAGATCTATGCGATATGGCCGAGAAATGTAATTTTGATGTTAACTCCCAAACCGCTGCGCAGAAGTCAACCAAACTTCACCCAATAGTGTATTGTATCACAATCTAGTAGTTACATTTGAAAATTTTGTTCTAGGAAATTTTGTTTGAGCGCAATCATCAAACAATTAAAAAAGTCATTTAAGCCTTTTCACAGTGAGATCTATACGATATGGCCGAGAAATGTAATTTTGATGTTAACTCCCAAACCTCTGCGCAGAAGTCAACCAAACTTCACCCATTAGTGTATTGTATCACAATCTAGTAGTTACATGTGGAAATTTGGTTCTAGGACATTTGATTTGAGCGCAATCCTCAAACTTAGGTCAAAAAAGCCATTTAAGCCTTTTCACAGTGAGATCTATGCGATATGGCCGAGAAATGTAATTTTGATGTTAACTCCCAAACCGCTGCGCAGAAGTCAACCAAACTTCACCTAATAGTGTATTGTATCACATTCTAGTAGTTACATTTGAAAATTTCGTTCTAGGACATTTGGTTTGAGCGCAATCTTTAAACTTAGGTCAAAAAAGCCATTTAAGCCTTTTCACAGTGAGATCTATGCGATATGGCCGAGAAATGTAATTTTGATGTTAACTCCCAAACCGCTGCGCAGAAGTCAACCAAACTTCACCCAATAGTGTATTGTATCACAATCTAGTAGTTACATTTGAAAATTTTGTTCTAGGACATTTTGTTTGAACGCAATCATCAAACTTAATTAAAAAAGTCATTTAAGCCTTTTCACAGTGAGATCTATGCGATATGGCCGAGAAATGTAATTTTGATGTTAACTCCCAAACCGCTGCGCAGAAGTCAACCAAACTTCACCCAATAGTGTATTGTATCACAATCTAGTAGTTACATTTGGAAATTTGGTTCTTGGACATTTGATTTGAGCGCAATCCTCAAACTTAGGTCAAAAAAGCCATTTAAGCCTTTTCACAGTGAGATCTATGCGATATGGCCGAGAAATGTAATTTTGATGTTAACTCCCAAACCGCTGCGCAGAAGTCAACCAAACTTCACCCAATAGTGTATTGTATCACAATCTAGTAGTTACATTTGAAAATTTTGTTCTAGGACATTCTGTTTGAACGCAATCATCAAACTTAATTAAAAAAGTCATTTAAGCCTTTTCACAGTGAGATCTATGCGATATGGCCGAGAAATGTAATTTTGATGTTAACTCCCAAACCGCTGCGCAGAAGTCAACCAAACTTCACCCAATAGTGTATTGTATCACATTCTAGTAGTTACATTTGAAAATTTTGTTCTAGGACATTTGGTTTGAGCGCAATTATTAAACTTAGGTCAAAAAAGCCATTTAAGCCTTTTCACAGTGAGATCTATGCGATATGGCCGAGAAATGTAATTTTGATGTTAACTCCCAAACCGCTGCGCAGAAGTCAACCAAACTTCACCCAATAGTGTATTGTATCACAATCTAGTAGTTACATGTGGAAATTTGGTTCTAGGACATTTGATTTGAGCGCAATCCTCAAACTTAGGTCAAAAAAGCCATTTAAGCCTTTTCACAGTGAGATCTATGCGATATGGCCGAGAAATGTAATTTTGATGTTAACTCCCAAACCGCTGCGCAGAAGTCAACCAAACTTCACCCAATAGTGTATTGTATCACATTCTAGTAGTTACATTTGAAAATTTCGTTCTAGGACATTTGGTTTGAGCGCAATCTTTAAACTTAGGTCAAAAAAGCCATTTAAGCCTTTTCACAGTGAGATCTACGCGATATGGCCGAGGAATGTAATTTTGATGTTAACTCCCAAACCGCTGCGCAGAAGTCAACCAAACTTCACCCAATAGTGTATTGTATCACAATCTAGTAGTTACATTTGAAAATTTTGTTCTAGGACATTTTGTTTGAACGCAATCATCAAACTTAATTAAAAAAGTCATTTAAGCCTTTTCACAGTGAGATCTATGCGATATGGCCGAGAAATGTAATTTTGATGTTAACTCCCAAACCGCTGCGCAGAAGTCAACCAAACTTCACCCAATAGTGTATTGTATCACAATCTAGTAGTTACATTTGGAAATTGGGTTCTTGGACATTTGATTTGAGCGCAATCCTCAAACTTAGGTCAAAAAAGCCATTTAAGCCTTTTCACAGTGAGATCTATGCGATATGGCCGAGAAATGTAATTTTGATGTTAACTCCCAAACCGCTGTGCAGAAGTCAACCAAACTTCACCCAATAGTGTATTGTATCACAATCTAGTAGTTACATTTGAAAATTTTGTTCTAGGAAATTTTGTTTGAGCGCAATCATCAAACTTAATTAAAAAAGTCATTTAAGCCTTTTCACAGTGAGATCTATGCGATATGGCCGAGAAATGTAATTTTGATGTTAACTCCCAAACCGCTGCGCAGAAGTCAACCAAACTTCACCCAATAGTGTATTGTATCACAATCTAGTAGTTACATTTGGAAATTGGGTTCTTGGACATTTGATTTGAGCGCAATCCTCAAACTTAGGTCAAAAAAGCCATTTAAGCCTTTTCACAGTGAGATCTATGCGATATGGCCGAGAAATGTAATTTTGATGTTAACTCCCAAACCGCTGCGCAGAAGTCAACCAAACTTCACCCATTAGTGTATTGTATCACAATCTAGTAGTTACATGTGGAAATTTGGTTATTGGACATTTGGTTTGAGCGCAATCATTAAACTTAGGTAAAAAAAGCCATTTAAGCCTTTTCACAGTGAGATCTATGCGATATGGCCGAGAAATGTAATTTTGATGTTAACTCCCAAACCGCTGTGCAGAAGTCAACCAAACTTCACCCAATAGTGTATTGTATCACAATCTAGTAGTTACATTTGAAAATTTTGTTCTAGGAAATTTTGTTTGAGCGCAATCATCAAACTTAATTAAAAAAGTCATTTAAGCCTTTTCACAGTGAGATCTATGCGATATGGCCGAGAAATGTAATTTTGATGTTAACTCCCAAACCTCTGCGCAGAAGTCAACCAAACTTCACCCATTAGTGTATTGTATCACAATCTAGTAGTTACATGTGGAAATTTGGTTCTAGGACATTTGATTTGAGCGCAATCCTCAAACTTAGGTCAAAAAAGCCATTTAAGCCTTTTCACAGTGAGATCTATGCGATATGGCCGAGAAATGTAATTTTGATGTTAACTCCCAAACCGCTGCGCAGAAGTCAACCAAACTTCACCCAATAGTGTATTGTATCACATTCTAGTAGGTACATTTGAAAATTTTGTTCTAGGACATTTTGTTTGAACGCAATCATCAAACTTAATTAAAAAAGTCATTTAAGCCTTTTCACAGTGAGATCTATGCGATATGGCCGAGAAATGTAATTTTGATGTTAACTCCCAAATCTCTGCGCAGAAGTCAACCAAACTTCACCCATTAGTGTATTGTATCACAATCTAGTAGTTACATGTGGAAATTTGGTTCTAGGACATTTGATTTGAGCGCAATCCTCAAACTTAGGTCAAAAAAGCCATTTAAGCCTTTTCACAGTGAGATCTATGCGATATGGCCGAGAAATGTAATTTTGATGTTAACTCCCAAACCGCTGCGCAGAAGTCAACCAAACTTCACCCAATAGTGTATTGTATCACATTCTAGTAGTTACATTTGAAAATTTCGTTCTAGGACATTTGGTTTGAGCGCAATCTTTAAACTTAGGTCAAAAAAGCCATTTAAGCCTTTTCACAGTGAGATCTATGCGATATGGCCGAGAAATGTAATTTTGATGTTAACTCCCAAACCGCTGCGCAGAAGTCAACCAAACTTCACCCAATAGTGTATTGTATCACAATCTAGTAGTTGCATTTGAAAATTTTGTTCTAGGACATTTTGTTTGAGCGCAATCTTTAAACTTAGGTCAAAAAAGCCATTTAAGCCTTTTCACAGTGAGATCTATGCGATATGGCCGAGAAATGTAATTTTGATGTTAACTCCCAAACCGCTGCGCAGAAGTCAACCAAACTTCACCCAATAGTGTATTGTATCACAATCTAGTAGTTACATTTGAAAATTTTGTTCTAGGACATTTTGTTTGAACGCAATCATCAAACTTAATTAAAAAAGTCATTTAAGCCTTTTCACAGTGAGATCTATGCGATATGGCCGAGAAATGTAATTTTGATGTTAACTCCCAAACCGCTGCGCAGAAGTCAACCAAACTTCACCCAATAGTGTATTGTATCACAATCTAGTAGTTACATTTGAAAATTTTGTTCTAGGACATTTTGTTTGAACGCAATCATCAAACTTAATTAAAAAAGTCATTTAAGCCTTTTCACGGTGAGATCTATGCGATATGGCCGAGAAATGTAATTTTGATGTTAACTCCCAAACTGCTGCGCAGAAGTCAACCAAACTTCACCCAATAGTGTATTGTATCACATTCTAGTAGTTACATTTGAAAATTTCGTTCTAGGACATTTGGTTTGAGCGCAATCATTAAACTTAGGTCAAAAAAGCCATTTAAGCCTTTTCACAGTGAGATCTATGCGATATGGCCGAGAAATGTAATTTTGATGTTAACTCCCAAACCGCTGCGCAGAAGTCAACCAAACTTCACCCAATAGTGTATTGTATCACAATCTAGTAGTTACATTTGAAAATTTTGTTCTATGACATTTTGTTTGAACGCAATCATCAAACTTAATTAAAAAAGTCATTTAAGCCTTTTCACAGTGAGATCTATGCGATATGGCCGAGAAATGTAATTTTGATGTTAACTCCCAAACCGCTGCGCAGAAGTCAACCAAACTTCACCCATTAGTGTATTGTATCACAATCTAGTAGTTACATGTAGAAATTTGGTTATTGGACATTTGGTTTGAGCGCAATCATTAAACTTAGGTCAAAAAAGCCATTTAAGCCTTTTCACAGTGAGATCTATGCGATATGGCCGAGAAATGTAATTTTGATGTTAACTCCCAAACCGCTGCGCAGAAGTCAACCAAACTTCACCCAATAGTGTATTGTATCACAATCTAGTAGTTACATTTGAAAATTTTGTTCTAGGAAATTTTGTTTGAGCGCAATCATCAAACAATTAAAAAAGTCATTTAAGCCTTTTCACAGTGAGATCTATACGATATGGCCGAGAAATGTAATTTTGATGTTAACTCCCAAACCTCTGCGCAGAAGTCAACCAAACTTCACCCATTAGTGTATTGTATCACAATCTAGTAGTTACATGTGGAAATTTGGTTCTAGGACATTTGATTTGAGCGCAATCCTCAAACTTAGGTCAAAAAAGCCATTTAAGCCTTTTCACAGTGAGATCTATGCGATATGGCCGAGAAATGTAATTTTGATGTTAACTCCCAAACCGCTGCGCAGAAGTCAACCAAACTTCACCTAATAGTGTATTGTATCACATTCTAGTAGTTACATTTGAAAATTTCGTTCTAGGACATTTGGTTTGAGCGCAATCTTTAAACTTAGGTCAAAAAAGCCATTTAAGCCTTTTCACAGTGAGATCTATGCGATATGGCCGAGAAATGTAATTTTGATGTTAACTCCCAAACCGCTGCGCAGAAGTCAACCAAACTTCACCCAATAGTGTATTGTATCACAATCTAGTAGTTACATTTGAAAATTTTGTTCTAGGACATTTTGTTTGAACGCAATCATCAAACTTAATTAAAAAAGTCATTTAAGCCTTTTCACAGTGAGATCTATGCGATATGGCCGAGAAATGTAATTTTGATGTTAACTCCCAAACCGCTGCGCAGAAGTCAACCAAACTTCACCCAATAGTGTATTGTATCACAATCTAGTAGTTACATTTGGAAATTTGGTTCTTGGACATTTGATTTGAGCGCAATCCTCAAACTTAGGTCAAAAAAGCCATTTAAGCCTTTTCACAGTGAGATCTATGCGATATGGCCGAGAAATGTAATTTTGATGTTAACTCCCAAACCGCTGCGCAGAAGTCAACCAAACTTCACCCAATAGTGTATTGTATCACAATCTAGTAGTTACATTTGAAAATTTTGTTCTAGGACATTCTGTTTGAACGCAATCATCAAACTTAATTAAAAAAGTCATTTAAGCCTTTTCACAGTGAGATCTATGCGATATGGCCGAGAAATGTAATTTTGATGTTAACTCCCAAACCGCTGCGCAGAAGTCAACCAAACTTCACCCAATAGTGTATTGTATCACATTCTAGTAGTTACATTTGAAAATTTTGTTCTAGGACATTTGGTTTGAGCGCAATTATTAAACTTAGGTCAAAAAAGCCATTTAAGCCTTTTCACAGTGAGATCTATGCGATATGGCCGAGAAATGTAATTTTGATGTTAACTCCCAAACCGCTGCGCAGAAGTCAACCAAACTTCACCCAATAGTGTATTGTATCACAATCTAGTAGTTACATGTGGAAATTTGGTTCTAGGACATTTGATTTGAGCGCAATCCTCAAACTTAGGTCAAAAAAGCCATTTAAGCCTTTTCACAGTGAGATCTATGCGATATGGCCGAGAAATGTAATTTTGATGTTAACTCCCAAACCGCTGCGCAGAAGTCAACCAAACTTCACCCAATAGTGTATTGTATCACATTCTAGTAGTTACATTTGAAAATTTCGTTCTAGGACATTTGGTTTGAGCGCAATCTTTAAACTTAGGTCAAAAAAGCCATTTAAGCCTTTTCACAGTGAGATCTACGCGATATGGCCGAGGAATGTAATTTTGATGTTAACTCCCAAACCGCTGCGCAGAAGTCAACCAAACTTCACCCAATAGTGTATTGTATCACAATCTAGTAGTTACATTTGAAAATTTTGTTCTAGGACATTTTGTTTGAACGCAATCATCAAACTTAATTAAAAAAGTCATTTAAGCCTTTTCACAGTGAGATCTATGCGATATGGCCGAGAAATGTAATTTTGATGTTAACTCCCAAACCGCTGCGCAGAAGTCAACCAAACTTCACCCAATAGTGTATTGTATCACAATCTAGTAGTTACATTTGGAAATTGGGTTCTTGGACATTTGATTTGAGCGCAATCCTCAAACTTAGGTCAAAAAAGCCATTTAAGCCTTTTCACAGTGAGATCTATGCGATATGGCCGAGAAATGTAATTTTGATGTTAACTCCCAAACCGCTGCGCAGAAGTCAACCAAACTTCACCCATTAGTGTATTGTATCACAATCTAGTAGTTACATTTGAAAATTTTGTTCTAGGAAATTTTGTTTGAGCGCAATCATCAAACTTAATTAAAAAAGTCATTTAAGCCTTTTCACAGTGAGATCTATGCGATATGGCCGAGAAATGTAATTTTGATGTTAACTCCCAAACCTCTGCGCAGAAGTCAACCAAACTTCACCCATTAGTGTATTGTATCACAATCTAGTAGTTACATGTGGAAATTTGGTTCTAGGACATTTGATTTGAGCGCAATCCTCAAACTTAGGTCAAAAAAGCCATTTAAGCCTTTTCACAGTGAGATCTATGCGATATGGCCGAGAAATGTAATTTTGATGTTAACTCCCAAACCGCTGCGCAGAAGTCAACCAAACTTCACCCAATAGTGTATTGTATCACATTCTAGTAGTTACATTTGAAAATTTCGTTCTAGGACATTTGGTTTGAGCGCAATCTTTAAACTTAGGTCAAAAAAGCCATTTAAGCCTTTTCACAGTGAGATCTATGCGATATGGCCGAGAAATGTAATTTTGATGTTAACTCCCAAACCGCTGCGCAGAAGTCAACCAAACTTCACCCAATAGTGTATTGTATCACAATCTAGTAGTTGCATTTGAAAATTTTGTTCTAGGACATTTTGTTTGAACGCAATCATCAAACTTAATTAAAAAAGTCATTTAAGCCTTTTCACAGTGAGATCTATGCGATATGGCCGAGAAATGTAATTTTGATGTTAACTCCCAAACCGCTGCGCAGAAGTCAACCAAACTTCACCCAATAGTGTATTGTATCACAATCTAGTAGTTACATTTGGAAATTTGGTTCTTGGACATTTGATTTGAGCGCAATCCTCAAACTTAGGTCAAAAAAGCCATTTAAGCCTTTTCACAGTGAGATCTATGCGATATGGCCGAGAAATGTAATTTTGATGTTAACTCCCAAACCGCTGCGCGGAAGTCAACCAAACTTCACCCAATAGTGTATTGTATCACAATCTAGTAGTTACATTTGAAAATTTTGTTCTAGGACATTTTGTTTGAACGCAATCATCAAACTTAATTAAAAAAGTCATTTAAGCCTTTTCACAGTGAGATCTATTCGATATGGCCGAGAAATGTAATTTTGATGTTAACTCCCAAACCGCTGCGCAGAAGTCAACCAAACTTCACCCAATAGTGTATTGTATCACAATCTAGTAGTTACATTTGGAAATTTGGTTCTTGGACATTTGATTTGAGCGCAATCCTCAAACTTAGGTCAAAAAAGCCATTTAAGCCTTTTCACAGTGAGATCTATGCGATATGGCCGAGAAATGTAATTTTGATGTTAACTCCCAAACCGCTGCGCGGAAGTCAACCAAACTTCACCCAATAGTGTATTGTATCACAATCTAGTAGTTACATTTGAAAATTTTGTTCTAGGACATTTTGTTTGAACGCAATCATCAAACTTAATTAAAAAAGTCATTTAAGCCTTTTCACAGTGAGATCTATTCGATATGGCCGAGAAATGTAATTTTGATGTTAACTCCCAAACCGCTGCGCAGAAGTCAACCAAACTTCACCCAATAGTGTATTGTATCACAATCTAGTAGTTACATTTGAAAATTTTGTTCTATGACATTTTGTTTGAACGCAATCATCAAACTTAATTAAAAAAGTCATTTAAGCCTTTTCACAGTGAGATCTATGCGATATGGCCGAGAAATGTAATTTTGATGTTAACTCCCAAACCGCTGCGCAGAAGTCAACCAAACTTCACCCATTAGTGTATTGTATCACAATCTAGTAGTTATATGTGGAAATTTGGTTATTGGAAATTTGGTTTGAGCGCAATCATTAAACTTAGGTCAAAAAAGCCATTTAAGCCTTTTCACAGTGAGATCTATGCGATATGGCCGAGAAATGTAATTTTGATGTTAACTCCCAAACCGCTGCGCAGAAGTCAACCAAACTTCACCCAATAGTGTATTGTATCACAATCTAGTAGTTACATTTGAAAATTTTGTTCTAGGAAATTTTGTTTGAGCGCAATCATCAAACTTAATTAAAAAAGTCATTTAAGCCTTTTCACAGTGAGATCTATGCGATATGGCCGAGAAATGTAATTTTGATGTTAACTCCCAAACCTCTGCGCAGAAGTCAACCAAACTTCACCCATTAGTGTATTGTATCACAATCTAGTAGTTACATGTGGAAATTTGGTTCTAGGACATTTGATTTGAGCGCAATCCTCAAACGTAGGTCAAAAAAGCCATTTAAGCCTTTTCACAGTGAGATCTATGCGATATGGCCGAGAAATGTAATTTTGATAACTCCCAAACTGCTGCGCAGAAGTCAACCAAACTTCACCCAATAGTGTATTGTATCACATTCTAGTAGTTACATTTGAAAATTTCGTTCTAGGACATTTGGTTTGAGCGCAATCTTTAAACTTAGGTCAAAAAAGCCATTTAAGCCTTTTCACAGTGAGATCTATGCGATATGGCCGAGGAATGTAATTTTGATGTTAACTCCCAAACCGCTGCGCAGAAGTCAACCAAACTTCACCCAATAGTGTATTGTATCACAATCTAGTAGTTACATTTGAAAATTTTGTTCTAGGACATTTTGTTTGAACGCAATCATCAAACTTAATTAAAAATGTCATTTAAGCCTTTTCACAGTGAGATCTATGCGATATGGCCGAGAAATGTAATTTTGATGTTAACTCCCAAACCGCTGCGCAGAAGTCAACCAAACTTCACCCAATAGTGTATTGTATCACAATCTAGTAGTTACATTTGGAAATTTGGTTCTTTGACATTTGATTTGAGCGCAATCCTCAAACTTAGGTCAAAAAAGCCATTTAAGCCTTTTCACAGTGAGATCTATGCGATATGGCCGAGAAATGTAATTTTGATGTTAACTCCCAAACCGCTGCGCAGAAGTCAACCAAACTTCACCCAATAGTGTATTGTATCACAATCTAGTAGTTACATTTGAAAATTTTGTTCTAGGACATTTTGTTTGAACGCAATCATCAAACTTAATTAAAAAAGTCATTTAAGCCTTTTCACAGTGAGATCTATGCGATATGGCCGAGAAATGTAATTTTGATGTTAACTCCCAAACCGCTGCGCAGAAGTCAACCAAACTTCACCCAATAGTGTATTTTATCACAATCTAGTAGTTACATTTGGAAATTTAGTTCTAGGACATTTGATTTGAGCGCAATCATTAAACTTAATTAAAAAAGTCATTTAAGCCTTTTCACAGTGAGATCTATGCGATATGGCCGAGAAATGTAATTTTGATGTTAACTCCCAAACCGCTGCGCAGAAGTCAACCAAACTTCACCCATTAGTGTATTGTATCACAATCTAGTAATTACATGTGGAAATTTGGTTCTAGGACATTTGATTTGAGCGCAATCCTCAAACTTAGGTCAAAAAAGCCATTTAAGCCTTTTCACAGTGAGATCTATGCGATATGGCCGAGAAATGTAATTTTGATGTTAACTCCCAAACCGCTGCGCAGAAGTCAACCAAACTTCACCCAATAGTGTATTGTATCACAATCTAGTAGTTACATTTGAAAATTTTGTTCTATGACATTTTGTTTGAACGCAATCATCAAACTTAATTAAAAAAGTCATTTAAGCCTTTTCACAGTGAGATCTATGCGATATGGCCGAGAAATGTAATTTTGATGTTAACTCCCAAACCGCTGCGCAGAAGTCAACCAAACTTCACCCAATAGTGTATTGTATCACATTCTAGTAGTTACATTTGAAAATTTCGTTCTAGGACATTTGGTTTGAGCGCAATCTTTAAACTTAGGTCAAAAAAGCCATTTAAGCCTTTTCACAGTGAGATCTATGCGATATGGCCGAGGAATGTAATTTTGATGTTAACTCCCAAACCGCTGCGCAGAAGTCAACCAAACTTCACCCAATAGTGTATTGTATCACAATCTAGTAGTTACATTTGAAAATTTTGTTCTAGGACATTTTGTTTGAACGCAATCATCAAACTTAATTAAAAAAGTCATTTAAGCCTTTTCACAGTGAGATCTATGCGATATGGCCGAGAAATGTAATTTTGATGTTAACTCCCAAACCGCTGCGCAGAAGTCAACCAAACTTCACCCAATAGTGTATTGTATCACAATCTAGTAGTTACATTTGGAAATTGGGTTCTTGGACATTTGATTTGAGCGCAATCCTCAAACTTAGGTCAAAAAAGCCATTTAAGCCTTTTCACAGTGAGATCTATGCGATATGGCCGAGAAATGTAATTTTGATGTTAACTCCCAAACCGCTGCGCAGAAGTCAACCAAACTTCACCCATTAGTGTATTGTATCACAATCTAGTAGTTACATGTGGAAATTTGGTTATTGGACATTTGGTTTGAGCGCAATCATTAAACTTAGGTCAAAAAAGCCATTTAAGCCTTTTCACAGTGAGATCTATGCGATATGGCCGAGAAATGTAATTTTGATGTTAACTCCCAAACCTCTGCGCAGAAGTCAACCAAACTTCACCCATTAGTGTATTGTATCACAATCTAGTAGTTACATGTGGAAATTTGGTTCTAGGACATTTGATTTGAGCGCAATCCTCAAACTTAGGTCAAAAAAGCCATTTAAGCCTTTTCACAGTGAGATCTATGCGATATGGCCGAGAAATGTAATTTTGATGTTAACTCCCAAACCGCTGCGCAGAAGTCAACCAAACTTCACCCAATAGTGTATTGTATCACATTCTAGTAGTTACATTTGAAAATTTCGTTCTAGGACATTTGGTTTGAGCGCAATCTTTAAACTTAGGTCAAAAAAGCCATTTAAGCCTTTTCACAGTGAGATCTATGCGATATGGCCGAGAAATGTAATTTTGATGTTAACTCCCAAACCGCTGCGCAGAAGTCAACCAAACTTCACCCAATAGTGTATTGTATCACTATCTAGTAGTTGCATTTGAAAATTTTGTTCTAGGACATTTTGTTTGAACGCAATCATCAAACTTAATTAAAAAAGTCATTTAAGCCTTTTCACAGTGAGATCTATGCGATATGGCCGAGAAATGTAATTTTGATGTTAACTCCCAAACCGCTGCGCAGAAGTCAACCAAACTTCACCCAATAGTGTATTGTATCACATTCTAGTAGTTACATTTGGAAATTTGGTTCTTGGACATTTGATTTGAGCGCAATCCTCAAACTTAGGTCAAAAAAGCCATTTAAGCCTTTTCACAGTGAGATCTATGCGATATGGCCGAGAAATGTAATTTTGATGTTAACTCCCAAACCGCTGCGCGGAAGTCAACCAAACTTCACCCAATAGTGTATTGTATCACAATCTAGTAGTTACATTTGAAAATTTTGTTCTAGGACATTTTGTTTGAACGCAATCATCAAACTTAATTAAAAAAGTCATTTAAGCCTTTTCACAGTGAGATCTATTCGATATGGCCGAGAAATGTAATTTTGATGTTAACTCCCAAACCGCTGCGCAGAAGTCAACCAAACTTCACCCAATAGTGTATTGTATCACAATCTAGTAGTTACATTTGGAAATTTGGTTCTTGGACATTTGATTTGAGCGCAATCCTCAAACTTAGGTCAAAAAAGCCATTTAAGCCTTTTCACAGTGAGATCTATGCGATATGGCCGAGAAATGTAATTTTGATGTTAACTCCCAAACCGCTGCGCGGAAGTCAACCAAACTTCACCCAATAGTGTATTGTATCACAATCTAGTAGTTACATTTGAAAATTTTGTTCTAGGACATTTTGTTTGAACGCAATCATCAAACTTAATTAAAAAAGTCATTTAAGCCTTTTCACAGTGAGATCTATTCGATATGGCCGAGAAATGTAATTTTGATGTTAACTCCCAAACCGCTGCGCAGAAGTCAACCAAACTTCACCCAATAGTGTATTGTATCACAATCTAGTAGTTACATTTGAAAATTTTGTTCTATGACATTTTGTTTGAACGCAATCATCAAACTTAATTAAAAAAGTCATTTAAGCCTTTTCACAGTGAGATCTATGCGATATGGCCGAGAAATGTAATTTTGATGTTAACTCCCAAACCGCTGCGCAGAAGTCAACCAAACTTCACCCATTAGTGTATTGTATCACAATCTAGTAGTTATATGTGGAAATTTGGTTATTGGAAATTTGGTTTGAGCGCAATCATTAAACTTAGGTCAAAAAAGCCATTTAAGCCTTTTCACAGTGAGATCTATGCGATATGGCCGAGAAATGTAATTTTGATGTTAACTCCCAAACCGCTGCGCAGAAGTCAACCAAACTTCACCCAATAGTGTATTGTATCACAATCTAGTAGTTACATTTGAAAATTTTGTTCTAGGAAATTTTGTTTGAGCGCAATCATCAAACTTAATTAAAAAAGTCATTTAAGCCTTTTCACAGTGAGATCTATGCGATATGGCCGAGAAATGTAATTTTGATGTTAACTCCCAAACCTCTGCGCAGAAGTCAACCAAACTTCACCCATTAGTGTATTGTATCACAATCTAGTAGTTACATGTGGAAATTTGGTTCTAGGACATTTGATTTGAGCGCAATCCTCAAACGTAGGTCAAAAAAGCCATTTAAGCCTTTTCACAGTGAGATCTATGCGATATGGCCGAGAAATGTAATTTTGATGTTAACTCCCAAACTGCTGCGCAGAAGTCAACCAAACTTCACCCAATAGTGTATTGTATCACATTCTAGTAGTTACATTTGAAAATTTCGTTCTAGGACATTTGGTTTGAGCGCAATCTTTAAACTTAGGTCAAAAAAGCCATTTAAGCCTTTTCACAGTGAGATCTATGCGATATGGCCGAGGAATGTAATTTTGATGTTAACTCCCAAACCGCTGCGCAGAAGTCAACCAAACTTCACCCAATAGTGTATTGTATCACAATCTAGTAGTTACATTTGAAAATTTTGTTCTAGGACATTTTGTTTGAACGCAATCATCAAACTTAATTAAAAAAGTCATTTAAGCCTTTTCACAGTGAGATCTATGCGATATGGCCGAGAAATGTAATTTTGATGTTAACTCCCAAACCGCTGCGCAGAAGTCAACCAAACTTCACCCAATAGTGTATTGTATCACAATCTAGTAGTTACATTTGAAAATTTTGTTCTAGGACATTTTGTTTGAACGCAATCATCAAACTTAATTAAAAAAGTCATTTAAGCCTTTTCACAGTGAGATCTATGCGATATGGCCGAGAAATGTAATTTTGATGTTAACTCCCAAACCGCTGCGCAGAAGTCAACCAAACTTCACCCAATAGTGTATTGTATCACAATCTAGTAGTTACATTTGGAAATTGGGTTCTTGGACATTTGATTTGAGCGCAATCCTCAAACTTAGGTCAAAAAAGCCATTTAAGCCTTTTCACAGTGAGATCTATGCGATATGGCCGAGAAATGTAATTTTGATGTTAACTCCCAAACCGCTGCGCAGAAGTCAACCAAACTTCACCCATTAGTGTATTGTATCACAATCTAGTAGTTACATGTGGAAATTTGGTTATTGGACATTTGGTTTGAGCGCAATCATTAAACTTAGGTCAAAAAAGCCATTTAAGCCTTTTCACAGTGAGATCTATGCGATATGGCCGAGAAATGTAATTTTGATGTTAACTCCCAAACCGCTGTGCAGAAGTCAACCAAACTTCACCCAATAGTGTATTGTATCACAATCTAGTAGTTACATTTGAAAATTTTGTTCTAGGAAATTTTGTTTGAGCGCAATCATCAAACTTAATTAAAAAAGTCATTTAAGCCTTTTCACAGTGAGATCTATGCGATATGGCCGAGAAATGTAATTTTGATGTTAACTCCCAAACCTCTGCGCAGAAGTCAACCAAACTTCACCCATTAGTGTATTGTATCACAATCTAGTAGTTACATGTGGAAATTTGGTTCTAGGACATTTGATTTGAGCGCAATCCTCAAACTTAGGTCAAAAAAGCCATTTAAGCCTTTTCACAGTGAGATCTATGCGATATGGCCGAGAAATGTAATTTTGATGTTAACTCCCAAACCGCTGCGCAGAAGTCAACCAAACTTCACCCAATAGTGTATTGTATCACATTCTAGTAGTTACATTTGAAAATTTCGTTCTAGGACATTTGGTTTGAGCGCAATCTTTAAACTTAGGTCAAAAAAGCCATTTAAGCCTTTTCACAGTGAGATCTATGCGATATGGCCGAGAAATGTAATTTTGATGTTAACTCCCAAACCGCTGCGCAGAAGTCAACCAAACTTCACCCAATAGTGTATTGTATCACAATCTAGTAGTTGCATTTGAAAATTTTGTTCTAGGACATTTTGTTTGAACGCAATCATCAAACTTAATTAAAAAAGTCATTTAAGCCTTTTCACAGTGAGATCTATGTGATATGGCCGAGAAATGTAATTTTGATGTTAACTCCCAAACCGCTGCGCAGAAGTCAACCAAACTTCACCCAATAGTGTATTGTATCACATTCTAGTAGTTACATTTGGAAATTTGGTTCTTGGACATTTGATTTGAGCGCAATCCTCAAACTTAGGTCAAAAAAGCCATTTAAGCCTTTTCACAGTGAGATCTATGCGATATGGCCGAGAAATGTAATTTTGATGTTAACTCCCAAACCGCTGCGCGGAAGTCAACCAAACTTCACCCAATAGTGTATTGTATCACAATCTAGTAGTTACATTTGAAAATTTTGTTCTAGGACATTTTGTTTGAACGCAATCATCAAACTTAATTAAAAAAGTCATTTAAGCCTTTTCACAGTGAGATCTATTCGATATGGCCGAGAAATGTAATTTTGATGTTAACTCCCAAACCGCTGCGCAGAAGTCAACCAAACTTCACCCAATAGTGTATTGTATCACAATCTAGTAGTTACATTTGGAAATTTGGTTCTTGGACATTTGATTTGAGCGCAATCCTCAAACTTAGGTCAAAAAAGCCATTTAAGCCTTTTCACAGTGAGATCTATGCGATATGGCCGAGAAATGTAATTTTGATGTTAACTCCCAAACCGCTGCGCGGAAGTCAACCAAACTTCACCCAATAGTGTATTGTATCACAATCTAGTAGTTACATTTGAAAATTTTGTTCTAGGACATTTTGTTTGAACGCAATCATCAAACTTAATTAAAAAAGTCATTTAAGCCTTTTCACAGTGAGATCTATTCGATATGGCCGAGAAATGTAATTTTGATGTTAACTCCCAAACCGCTGCGCAGAAGTCAACCAAACTTCACCCAATAGTGTATTGTATCACAATCTAGTAGTTACATTTGAAAATTTTGTTCTATGACATTTTGTTTGAACGCAATCATCAAACTTAATTAAAAAAGTCATTTAAGCCTTTTCACAGTGAGATCTATGCGATATGGCCGAGAAATGTAATTTTGATGTTAACTCCCAAACCGCTGCGCAGAAGTCAACCAAACTTCACCCATTAGTGTATTGTATCACAATCTAGTAGTTATATGTGGAAATTTGGTTATTGGAAATTTGGTTTGAGCGCAATCATTAAACTTAGGTCAAAAAAGCCATTTAAGCCTTTTCACAGTGAGATCTATGCGATATGGCCGAGAAATGTAATTTTGATGTTAACTCCCAAACCGCTGCGCAGAAGTCAACCAAACTTCACCCAATAGTGTATTGTATCACAATCTAGTAGTTACATTTGAAAATTTTGTTCTAGGAAATTTTGTTTGAGCGCAATCATCAAACTTAATTAAAAAAGTCATTTAAGCCTTTTCACAGTGAGATCTATGCGATATGGCCGAGAAATGTAATTTTGATGTTAACTCCCAAACCTCTGCGCAGAAGTCAACCAAACTTCACCCATTAGTGTATTGTATCACAATCTAGTAGTTACATGTGGAAATTTGGTTCTAGGACATTTGATTTGAGCGCAATCCTCAAACGTAGGTCAAAAAAGCCATTTAAGCCTTTTCACAGTGAGATCTATGCGATATGGCCGAGAAATGTAATTTTGATGTTAACTCCCAAACTGCTGCGCAGAAGTCAACCAAACTTCACCCAATAGTGTATTGTATCACATTCTAGTAGTTACATTTGAAAATTTCGTTCTAGGACATTTGGTTTGAGCGCAATCTTTAAACTTAGGTCAAAAAAGCCATTTAAGCCTTTTCACAGTGAGATCTATGCGATATGGCCGAGGAATGTAATTTTGATGTTAACTCCCAAACCGCTGCGCAGAAGTCAACCAAACTTCACCCAATAGTGTATTGTATCACAATCTAGTAGTTACATTTGAAAATTTTGTTCTAGGACATTTTGTTTGAACGCAATCATCAAACTTAATTAAAAAAGTCATTTAAGCCTTTTCACAGTGAGATCTATGCGATATGGCCGAGAAATGTAATTTTGATGTTAACTCCCAAACCGCTGCGCAGAAGTCAACCAAACTTCACCCAATAGTGTATTGTATCACAATCTAGTAGTTACATTTGAAAATTTTGTTCTAGGACATTTTGTTTGAACGCAATCATCAAACTTAATTAAAAAAGTCATTTAAGCCTTTTCACAGTGAGATCTATGCGATATGGCCGAGAAATGTAATTTTGATGTTAACTCCCAAACCGCTGCGCAGAAGTCAACCAAACTTCACCCAATAGTGTATTGTATCACAATCTAGTAGTTACATTTGGAAATTGGGTTCTTGGACATTTGATTTGAGCGCAATCCTCAAACTTAGGTCAAAAAAGCCATTTAAGCCTTTTCACAGTGAGATCTATGCGATATGGCCGAGAAATGTAATTTTGATGTTAACTCCCAAACCGCTGCGCAGAAGTCAACCAAACTTCACCCATTAGTGTATTGTATCACAATCTAGTAGTTACATGTGGAAATTTGGTTATTGGACATTTGGTTTGAGCGCAATCATTAAACTTAGGTCAAAAAAGCCATTTAAGCCTTTTCACAGTGAGATCTATGCGATATGGCCGAGAAATGTAATTTTGATGTTAACTCCCAAACCGCTGTGCAGAAGTCAACCAAACTTCACCCAATAGTGTATTGTATCACAATCTAGTAGTTACATTTGAAAATTTTGTTCTAGGAAATTTTGTTTGAGCGCAATCATCAAACTTAATTAAAAAAGTCATTTAAGCCTTTTCACAGTGAGATCTATGCGATATGGCCGAGAAATGTAATTTTGATGTTAACTCCCAAACCTCTGCGCAGAAGTCAACCAAACTTCACCCATTAGTGTATTGTATCACAATCTAGTAGTTACATGTGGAAATTTGGTTCTAGGACATTTGATTTGAGCGCAATCCTCAAACTTAGGTCAAAAAAGCCATTTAAGCCTTTTCACAGTGAGATCTATGCGATATGGCCGAGAAATGTAATTTTGATGTTAACTCCCAAACCGCTGCGCAGAAGTCAACCAAACTTCACCCAATAGTGTATTGTATCACATTCTAGTAGTTACATTTGAAAATTTCGTTCTAGGACATTTGGTTTGAGCGCAATCTTTAAACTTAGGTCAAAAAAGCCATTTAAGCCTTTTCACAGTGAGATCTATGCGATATGGCCGAGAAATGTAATTTTGATGTTAACTCCCAAACCGCTGCGCAGAAGTCAACCAAACTTCACCCAATAGTGTATTGTATCACAATCTAGTAGTTGCATTTGAAAATTTTGTTCTAGGACATTTTGTTTGAACGCAATCATCAAACTTAATTAAAAAAGTCATTTAAGCCTTTTCACAGTGAGATCTATGCGATATGGCCGAGAAATGTAATTTTGATGTTAACTCCCAAACCGCTGCGCAGAAGTCAACCAAACTTCACCCAATAGTGTATTGTATCACAATCTAGTAGTTACATTTGGAAATTTGGTTCTTGGACATTTGATTTGAGCGCAATCCTCAAACTTAGGTCAAAAAAGCCATTTAAGCCTTTTCACAGTGAGATCTATGCGATATGGCCGAGAAATGTAATTTTGATGTTAACTCCCAAACCGCTGCGCGGAAGTCAACCAAACTTCACCCAATAGTGTATTGTATCACAATCTAGTAGTTACATTTGAAAATTTTGTTTTAGGACATTTTGTTTGAACGCAATCATCAAACTTAATTAAAAAAGTCATTTAAGCCTTTTCACAGTGAGATCTATTCGATATGGCCGAGAAATGTAATTTTGATGTTAACTCCCAAACCGCTGCGCAGAAGTCAACCAAACTTCACCCAATAGTGTATTGTATCACAATCTAGTAGTTACATTTGGAAATTTGGTTCTTGGACATTTGATTTGAGCGCAATCCTCAAACTTAGGTCAAAAAAGCCATTTAAGCCTTTTCACAGTGAGATCTATGCGATATGGCCGAGAAATGTAATTTTGATGTTAACTCCCAAACCACTGCGCGGAAGTCAACCAAACTTCACCCAATAGTGTATTGTATCACAATCTAGTAGTTACATTTGAAAATTTTGTTCTAGGACATTTTGTTTGAACGCAATCATCAAACTTAATTAAAAAAGTCATTTAAGCCTTTTCACAGTGAGATCTATTCGATATGGCCGAGAAATGTAATTTTGATGTTAACTCCCAAACCGCTGCGCAGAAGTCAACCAAACTTCACCCAATAGTGTATTGTATCACAATCTAGTAGTTACATTTGAAAATTTTGTTCTATGACATTTTGTTTGAACGCAATCATCAAACTTAATTAAAAAAGTCATTTAAGCCTTTTCACAGTGAGATCTATGCGATATGGCCGAGAAATGTAATTTTGATGTTAACTCCCAAACCGCTGCGCAGAAGTCAACCAAACTTCACCCATTAGTGTATTGTATCACAATCTAGTAGTTATATGTGGAAATTTGGTTATTGGAAATTTGGTTTGAGCGCAATCATTAAACTTAGGTCAAAAAAGCCATTTAAGCCTTTTCACAGTGAGATCTATGCGATATGGCCGAGAAATGTAATTTTGATGTTAACTCCCAAACCGCTGCGCAGAAGTCAACCAAACTTCACCCAATAGTGTATTGTATCACAATCTAGTAGTTACATTTGAAAATTTTGTTCTAGGAAATTTTGTTTGAGCGCAATCATCAAACTTAATTAAAAAAGTCATTTAAGCCTTTTCACAGTGAGATCTATGCGATATGGCCGAGAAATGTAATTTTGATGTTAACTCCCAAACCTCTGCGCAGAAGTCAACCAAACTTCACCCATTAGTGTATTGTATCACAATCTAGTAGTTACATGTGGAAATTTGGTTCTAGGACATTTGATTTGAGCGCAATCCTCAAACTTAGGTCAAAAAAGCCATTTAAGCCTTTTCACAGTGAGATCTATGCGATATGGCCGAGAAATGTAATTTTGATGTTAACTCCCAAACTGCTGCGCAGAAGTCAACCAAACTTCACCCAATAGTGTATTGTATCACATTCTAGTAGTTACATTTGAAAATTTCGTTCTAGGACATTTGGTTTGAGCGCAATCTTTAAACTTAGGTCAAAAAAGCCATTTAAGCCTTTTCACAGTGAGATCTATGCGATATGGCCGAGGAATGTAATTTTGATGTTAACTCCCAAACCGCTGCGCAGAAGTCAACCAAACTTCACCCAATAGTGTATTGTATCACAATCTAGTAGTTACATTTGAAAATTTTGTTCTAGGACATTTTGTTTGAACGCAATCATCAAACTTAATTAAAAAAGTCATTTAAGCCTTTTCACAGTGAGATCTATGCGATATGGCCGAGAAATGTAATTTTGATGTTAACTCCCAAACCGCTGCGCAGAAGTCAACCAAACTTCACCCAATAGTGTATTGTATCACAATCTAGTAGTTACATTTGGAAATTTGGTTCTTGGACATTTGATTTGAGCGCAATCCTCAAACTTAGGTCAAAAAAGCCATTTAAGCCTTTTCACAGTGAGATCTATGCGATATGGCCGAGAAATGTAATTTTGATGTTAACTCCCAAACCGCTGCGCAGAAGTCAACCAAACTTCACCCAATAGTGTATTGTATCACAATCTAGTAGTTACATTTGAAAATTTTGTTCTAGGACATTTTGTTTGAACGCAATCATCAAACTTAATTAAAAAAGTCATTTAAGCCTTTTCACAGTGAGATCTATGCGATATGGCCGAGAAATGTAATTTTGATGTTAACTCCCAAACCGCTGCGCAGAAGTCAACCAAACTTCACCCAATAGTGTATTTTATCACAATCTAGTAGTTACATTTGGAAATTTAGTTCTAGGACATTTGATTTGAGCGCAATCATTAAACTTAATTTAAAAAGTCATTTAAGCCTTTTCACAGTGAGATCTATGCGATATGGCCGAGAAATGTAATTTTGATGTTAACTCCCAAACCGCTGCGCAGAAGTCAACCAAACTTCACCCATTAGTGTATTGTATCACAATCTAGTAATTACATGTGGAAATTTGGTTCTAGGACATTTGATTTGAGCGCAATCCTCAAACTTAGGTCAAAAAAGCCATTTAAGCCTTTTCACAGTGAGATCTATGCGATATGGCCGAGAAATGTAATTTTGATGTTAACTCCCAAACCGCTGCGCAGAAGTCAACCAAACTTCACCCAATAGTGTATTGTATCACAATCTAGTAGTTACATTTGAAAATTTTGTTCTATGACATTTTGTTTGAACGCAATCATCAAACTTAATTAAAAAAGTCATTTAAGCCTTTTCACAGTGAGATCTATGCGATATGGCCGAGAAATGTAATTTTGATGTTAACTCCCAAACCGCTGCGCAGAAGTCAACCAAACTTCACCCATTAGTGTATTGTATCACAATCTAGTAGTTACATGTGGAAATTTGGTTATTGGACATTTGGTTTGAGCGCAATCATTAAACTTAGGTCAAAAAAGCCATTTAAGCCTTTTCACAGTGAGATCTATGCGATATGGCCGAGAAATGTAATTTTGATGTTAACTCCCAAACCGCTGCGCAGAAGTCAACCAAACTTCACCCAATAGTGTATTGTATCACAATCTAGTAGTTACATTTGAAAATTTTGTTCTAGGAAATTTTGTTTGAGCGCAATCATCAAACTTAATTAAAAAAGTCATTTAAGCCTTTTCACAGTGAGATCTATGCGATATGGCCGAGAAATGTAATTTTGATGTTAACTCCCAAACCTCTGCGCAGAAGTCAACCAAACTTCACCCATTAGTGTATTGTATCACAATCTAGTAGTTACATGTGGAAATTTGGTTCTAGGACATTTGATTTGAGCGCAATCCTCAAACTTAGGTCAAAAAAGCCATTTAAGCCTTTTCACAGTGAGATCTATGCGATATGGCCGAGAAATGTAATTCTGATGTTAACTCCCAAACCGCTGCGCAGAAGTCAACCAAACTTCACCCAATAGTGTATTGTATCACATTCTAGTAGTTACATTTGAAAATTTCGTTCTAGGACATTTGGTTTGAGCGCAATCTTTAAACTTAGGTCAAAAAAGCCATTTAAGCCTTTTCACAGTGAGATCTATGCGATATGGCCGAGAAATGTAATTTTGATGTTAACTCCCAAACCGCTGCGCAGAAGTCAACCAAACTTCACCCAATAGTGTATTGTATCACAATCTAGTAGTTACATTTGAAAATTTTGTTCTAGGACATTTTGTTTGAACGCAATCATCAAACTTAATTAAAAAAGTCATTTAAGCCTTTTCACAGTGAGATCTATGCGATATGGCCGAGAAATGTAATTTTGATGTTAACTCCCAAACCGCTGCGCAGAAGTCAACCAAACTTCACCCAATAGTGTATTGTATCACAATCTAGTAGTTACATTTGAAAATTTTGTTCTAGGACATTTTGTTTGAACGCAATCATCAAACTTAATTAAAAAAGTCATTTAAGCCTTTTCACAGTGAGATCTATGCGATATGGCCGAGAAATGTAATTTTGATGTTAACTCCCAAACCGCTGCGCAGAAGTCAACCAAACTTCACCCATTAGTGTATTGTATCACAATCTAGTAGTTACATGTAGAAATTTGGTTATTGGACATTTGGTTTGAGCGCAATCATTAAACTTAGGTCAAAAAAGCCATTTAAGCCTTTTCACAGTGAGATCTATGCGATATGGCCGAGAAATGTAATTTTGATGTTAACTCCCAAACCGCTGCGCAGAAGTCAACCAAACTTCACCCAATAGTGTATTGTATCACAATCTAGTAGTTACATTTGAAAATTTTGTTCTAGGAAATTTTGTTTGAGCGCAATCATCAAACTTAATTAAAAAAGTCATTTAAGCCTTTTCACAGTGAGATCTATACGATATGGCCGAGAAATGTAATTTTGATGTTAACTCCCAAACCTCTGCGCAGAAGTCAACCAAACTTCACCCATTAGTGTATTGTATCACAATCTAGTAGTTACATGTGGAAATTTGGTTCTAGGACATTTGATTTGAGCGCAATCCTCAAACTTAGGTCAAAAAAGCCATTTAAGCCTTTTCACAGTGAGATCTATGCGATATGGCCGAGAAATGTAATTTTGATGTTAACTCCCAAACCGCTGCGCAGAAGTCAACCAAACTTCACCCAATAGTGTATTGTATCACAATCTAGTAGTTACATTTGAAAATTTTGTTCTATGACATTTTGTTTGAACGCAATCATCAAACTTAATTAAAAAAGTCATTTAAGCCTTTTCACAGTGAGATCTATGCGATATGGCCGAGAAATGTAATTTTGATGTTAACTCCCAAACCGCTGCGCAGAAGTCAACCAAACTTCACCCATTAGTGTATTGTATCACAATCTAGTAGTTACATGTAGAAATTTGGTTATTGGACATTTGGTTTGAGCGCAATCATTAAACTTAGGTCAAAAAAGCCATTTAAGCCTTTTCACAGTGAGATCTATGCGATATGGCCGAGAAATGTAATTTTGATGTTAACTCCCAAACCGATGCGCAGAAGTCAACCAAACTTCACCCAATAGTGTATTGTATCACAATCTAGTAGTTACATTTGAAAATTTTGTTCTAGGAAATTTTGTTTGAGCGCAATCATCAAACTTAATTAAAAAAGTCATTTAAGCCTTTTCACAGTGAGATCTATACGATATGGCCGAGAAATGTAATTTTGATGTTAACTCCCAAACCTCTGCGCAGAAGTCAACCAAACTTCACCCATTAGTGTATTGTATCACAATCTAGTAGTTACATGTGGAAATTTGGTTCTAGGACATTTGATTTGAGCGCAATCCTCAAACTTAGGTCAAAAAAGCCATTTAAGCCTTTTCACAGTGAGATCTATGCGATATGGCCGAGAAATGTAATTTTGATGTTAACTCCCAAACCGCTGCGCAGAAGTCAACCAAACTTCACCCAATAGTGTATTGTATCACATTCTAGTAGTTACATTTGAAAATTTCGTTCTAGGACATTTGGTTTGAGCGCAATCTTTAAACTTAGGTCAAAAAAGCCATTTAAGCCTTTTCACAGTGAGATCTATGCGATATGGCCGAGAAATGTAATTTTGATGTTAACTCCCAAACCGCTGCGCAGAAGTCAACCAAACTTCACCCAATAGTGTATTGTATCACAATCTAGTAGTTACATTTGAAAATTTTGTTCTAGGACATTTTGTTTGAACGCAATCATCAAACTTAATTAAAAAAGTCATTTAAGCCTTTTCACAGTGAGATCTATGCGATATGGCCGAGAAATGTAATTTTGATGTTAACTCCCAAACCGCTGCGCAGAAGTCAACCAAACTTCACCCAATAGTGTATTGTATCACATTCTAGTAGTTACATTTGAAAATTTCGTTCTAGGACATTTGGTTTGAGCGCAATTATTAAACTTAGGTCAAAAAAGCCATTTAAGCCTTTTCACAGTGAGATCTATGCGATATGGCCGAGAAATGTAATTTTGATGTTAACTCCCAAACCGCTGCGCAGAAGTCAACCAAACTTCACCCAATAGTGTATTGTATCACAATCTAGTAGTTACATTTGAAAATTTTGTTCTAGGAAATTTTGTTTGAGCGCAATCATCAAACTTAATTAAAAAAGTCATTTAAGCCTTTTCACAGTGAGATCTATGCGATATGGCCGAGAAATGTAATTTTGATGTTAACTCCCAAACCGCTGCGCAGAAGTCAACCAAACTTCACCCAATAGTGTATTGTATCACAATCTAGTAGTTACATTTGGAAATTTGGTTCTTGGACATTTGATTTGAGCGCAATCCTCAAACTTAGGTCAAAAAAGCCATTTAAGCCTTTTCACAGTGAGATCTATGCGATATGGCCGAGAAATGTAATTTTGATGTTAACTCCCAAACCGCTGCGCAGAAGTCAACCAAACTTCACCCAATAGTGTATTGTATCACAATCTAGTAGTTACATTTGAAAATTTTGTTCTAGGAAATTTTGTTTGAGCGCAATCATCAAACTTAATTAAAAATGTCATTTAAGCCTTTTCACAGTGAGATCTATGCGATATGGCCGAGAAATGTAATTTTGATGTTAACTCCCAAACCGCTGCGCAGAAGTCAACCAAACTTCACCCATTAGTGTATTGTATCACAATCTAGTAGTTACATGTAAAAATTTGGTTCTAGGACATTTGATTTGAGCGCAATCCTCAAACTTAGGTCAAAAAAGCCATTTAAGCCTTTTCACAGTGAGATCTATGCGATATGGCCGAGAAATGTAATTTTGATGTTAACTCCCAAACCGCTGCGCAGAAGTCAACCAAACTTCACCCAATAGTGTATTGTATCACAATCTAGTAGTTACATTTGAAAATTTTGTTCTATGACATTTTGTTTGAACGCAATCATCAAACTTAATTAAAAAAGTCATTTAAGCCTTTTCACAGTGAGATCTATGCGATATGGCCGAGAAATGTAATTTTGATGTTAACTCCCAAACCGCTGCGCAGAAGTCAACCAAACTTCACCCATTAGTGTATTGTATCACAATCTAGTAGTTACATGTGGAAATTTGGTTATTGGACATTTGGTTTGAGCGCAATCATTAAACTTAGGTCAAAAAAGCCATTTAAGCCTTTTCACAGTGAGATCTATGCGATATGGCCGAGAAATGTAATTTTGATGTTAACTCCCAAACCGCTGCGCAGAAGTCAACCAAACTTCACCCAATAGTGTATTGTATCACAATCTAGTAGTTACATTTGAAAATTTTGTTCTAGGAAATTTTGTTTGAGCGCAATCCTCAAACTTAGGTCAAAAAAGCCATTTAAGCCTTTTCACAGTGAGATCTATGCGATATGGCCGAGAAATGTAATTTTGATGTTAACTCCCAAACCGCTGCGCAGAAGTCAACCAAACTTCACCCAATAGTGTATTGTATCACAATCTAGTAGTTACATTTGAAAATTTTGTTCTAGGACATTTTGTTTGAACGCAATCATCAAACTTAATTAAAAAAGTCATTTAAGCCTTTTCACAGTGAGATCTATGCGATATGGCCGAGAAATGTAATTTTGATGTTAACTCCCAAACCGCTGCGCAGAAGTCAACCAAACTTCACCCAATAGTGTATTGTATCACAATCTAGTAGTTACATTTGGAAATTTGGTTCTTGGACATTTGATTTGAGCGCAATCCTAAAACTTAGGTCAAAAAAGCCATTTAAGCCTTTTCACAGTGAGATCTATGCGATATGGCCGAGAAATGTAATTTTGATGTTAACTCCCAAACCGCTGCGCAGAAGTCAACCAAACTTCACCCAATAGTGTATTGTATCACAATCTAGTAGTTACATTTGAAAATTTTGTTCTAGGACATTTTGTTTGAACGCAATCATCAAACTTAATTAAAAAAGTCATTTAAGCCTTTTCACAGTGAGATCTATGCGATATGGCCGAGAAATGTAATTTTGATGTTAACTCCCAAACCGCTGCGCAGAAGTCAACCAAACTTCACCCAATAGTGTATTGTATCACATTCTAGTAGTTACATTTGAAAATTTCGTTCTAGGACATTTGGTTTGAGCGCAATCATTAAACTTAATTAAAAAAGTCATTTAAGCCTTTTCACAGTGAGATCTATGCGATATGGCCGAGAAATGTAATTTTGATGTTAACTCCCAAACCGCTGCGCAGAAGTCAACCAAACTTCACCCATTAGTGTATTGTATCACAATCTAGTAATTACATGTGGAAATTTGGTTCTAGGACATTTGATTTGAGCGCAATCCTCAAACTTAGGTCAAAAAAGCCATTTAAGCCTTTTCACAGTGAGATCTATGCGATATGGCCGAGAAATGTAATTTTGATGTTAACTCCCAAACCGCTGCGCAGAAGTCAACCAAACTTCACCCAATAGTGTATTGTATCACAATCTAGTAGTTACATTTGAAAATTTTGTTCTATGACATTTTGTTTGAACGCAATCATCAAACTTAATTAAAAAAGTCATTTAAGCCTTTTCACAGTGAGATCTATGCGATATGGCCGAGAAATGTAATTTTGATGTTAACTCCCAAACCGCTGCGCAGAAGTCAACCAAACTTCACCCAATAGTGTATTGTATCACAATCTAGTAGTTACATTTGAAAATTTTGTTCTAGGACATTTTGTTTGAACGCAATCATCAAACTTAATTAAAAAAGTCATTTAAGCCTTTTCACAGTGAGATCTATGCGATATGGCCGAGAAATGTAATTTTGATGTTAACTCCCAAACCGCTGCGCAGAAGTCAACCAAACTTCACCCAATAGTGTATTGTATCACATTCTAGTAGTTACATTTGAAAATTTCGTTCTAGGACATTTTGTTTGAACGCAATCATCAAACTTAATTAAAAAAGTCATTTAAGCCTTTTCACAGTGAGATCTATGCGATATGGCCGAGAAATGTAATTTTGATGTTAACTCCCAAACCGCTGCGCAGAAGTCAACCAAACTTCACCCAATAGTGTATTGTATCACATTCTAGTAGTTACATTTGAAAATTTCGTTCTAGGACATTTGGTTTGAGCGCAATCATTAAACTTAGGTCAAAAAAGCCATTTAAGCCTTTTCACAGTGAGATCTATGCGATATGGCCGAGAAATGTAATTTTGATGTTAACTCCCAAACCGCTGCGCAGAAGTCAACTAAACTTCACCCAATAGTGTATTGTATCACATTCTAGTAGTAACATTTGAAAATTTCGTTCTAGGACATTTGGTTTGAGCGCAATCATTAAACTTAATTAAAAAAGTCATTTAAGCCTTTTCACAGTGAGATCTATGCGATATGGCCGAGAAATGTAATTTTGATGTTAACTCCCAAACCGCTGCGCAGAAGTCAACCAAACTTCACCCAATAGTGTATTGTATCACAATCAGTTACATTTGGAAATTTGGTTCTTGGACATTTGATTTGAGCGCAATCCTCAAACTTAGGTCAAAAAAGCCATTTAAGCCTTTTCACAGTGAGATCTATGCGATATGGCCGAGAAATGTAATTTTGATGTTAACTCCCAAACCGCTGCGCAGAAGTCAACCAAACTTCACCCATTAGTGTATTGTATCACAATCTAGTAGTTACATGTGGAAATTTGGTTATTGGACATTTGGTTTGAGCGCAATCATTAAACTTAGGTCAAAAAAGCCATTTTAACCTTTTCACAGTGAGATCTATGCGATATGGCCGAGAAATGTAATTTTGATGTTAACTCCCAAACCGCTGCGCAGAAGTCAACCAAACTTCACCCAATAGTGTATTGTATCACATTCTAGTAGTTACATTTGAAAATTTTGTTCTAGGAAATTTTGTTTGAGCGCAATCATCAAACTTAATTAAAAAAGTCATTTAAGCCTTTTCACAGTGAGATCTATGCGATATGGCCGAGAAATGTAATTTTGATGTTAACTCCCAAACCTCTGCGCAGAAGTCAACCAAACTTCACCCATTAGTGTATTGTATCACAATCTAGTAGTTACATGTGGAAATTTGGTTCTAGGACATTTGATTTGAGCGCAATCCTCAAACTTAGGTCAAAAAAGCCATTTAAGCCTTTTCACAGTGAGATCTATGCGATATGGCCGAGAAATGTAATTTTGATGTTAACTCCCAAACCGCTGCGCAGAAGTCAACCAAACTTCACCCAATAGTGTATTGTATCACATTCTAGTAGTTACATTTGAAAATTTCGTTCTAGGACATTTGGTTTGAGCGCAATCTTTAAACTTAGGTCAAAAAAGCCATTTAAGCCTTTTCACAGTGAGATCTATGCGATATGGCCGAGAAATGTAATTTTGATGTTAATTCCCAAACCGCTGCGCAGAAGTCAACCAAACTTCACCCAATAGTGTATTGTATCACAATCTAGTAGTTGCATTTCAAAATTTTGTTCTAGGACATTTTGTTTGAACGCAATCATCAAACTTAATTAAAAAAGTCATTTAAGCCTTTTCACAGTGAGATCTATGCGATATGGCCGAGAAATGTAATTTTGATGTTAACTCCCAAACCGCTGCGCAGAAGTCAACTAAACTTCACCCAATAGTGTATTGTATCACATTCTAGTAGTTACATTTGAAAATTTCGTTCTAGGACATTTGGTTTGAGCGCAATCATTAAACTTAATTAAAAAAGTCATTTAAGCCTTTTCACAGTGAGATCTATGCGATATGGCCGAGAAATGTAATTTTGATGTTAACTCCCAAACCGCTGCGCAGAAGTCAACCAAACTTCACCCATTAGTGTATTGTATCACAATCTAGTAATTACATGTGGAAATTTGGTTCTAGGACATTTGATTTGAGCGCAATCCTCAAACTTAGGTCAAAAAAGCCATTTAAGCCTTTTCACAGTGAGATCTATGCGATATGGCCGAGAAATGTAATTTTGATGTTAACTCCCAAACCGCTGCGCAGAAGTCAACCAAACTTCACCCAATAGTGTATTGTATCACAATCTAGTAGTTACATTTGAAAATTTTGTTCTATGACATTTTGTTTGAACGCAATCATCAAACTTAATTAAAAAAGTCATTTAAGCCTTTTCACAGTGAGATCTATGCGATATGGCCGAGAAATGTAATTTTGATGTTAACTCCCAAACCGCTGCGCAGAAGTCAACCAAACTTCACCCAATAGTGTATTGTATCACAATCTAGTAGTTACATTTGAAAATTTTGTTCTAGGACATTTTGTTTGAACGCAATCATCAAACTTAATTAAAAAAGTCATTTAAGCCTTTTCACAGTGAGATCTATGCGATATGGCCGAGAAATGTAATTTTGATGTTAACTCCCAAACCGCTGCGCAGAAGTCAACCAAACTTCACCCAATAGTGTATTGTATCACATTCTAGTAGTTACATTTGAAAATTTCGTTCTAGGACATTTTGTTTGAACGCAATCATCAAACTTAATTAAAAAAGTCATTTAAGCCTTTTCACAGTGAGATCTATGCGATATGGCCGAGAAATGTAATTTTGATGTTAACTCCCAAACCGCTGCGCAGAAGTCAACCAAACTTCACCCAATAGTGTATTGTATCACATTCTAGTAGTTACATTTGAAAATTTCGTTCTAGGACATTTGGTTTGAGCGCAATCATTAAACTTAGGTCAAAAAAGCCATTTAAGCCTTTTCACAGTGAGATCTATGCGATATGGCCGAGAAATGTAATTTTGATGTTAACTCCCAAACCGCTGCGCAGAAGTCAACTAAACTTCACCCAATAGTGTATTGTATCACATTCTAGTAGTAACATTTGAAAATTTCGTTCTAGGACATTTGGTTTGAGCGCAATCATTAAACTTAATTAAAAAAGTCATTTAAGCCTTTTCACAGTGAGATCTATGCGATATGGCCGAGAAATGTAATTTTGATGTTAACTCCCAAACCGCTGCGCAGAAGTCAACCAAACTTCACCCAATAGTGTATTGTATCACAATCAGTTACATTTGGAAATTTGGTTCTTGGACATTTGATTTGAGCGCAATCCTCAAACTTAGGTCAAAAAAGCCATTTAAGCCTTTTCACAGTGAGATCTATGCGATATGGCCGAGAAATGTAATTTTGATGTTAACTCCCAAACCGCTGCGCAGAAGTCAACCAAACTTCACCCATTAGTGTATTGTATCACAATCTAGTAGTTACATGTGGAAATTTGGTTATTGGACATTTGGTTTGAGCGCAATCATTAAACTTAGGTCAAAAAAGCCATTTTAACCTTTTCACAGTGAGATCTATGCGATATGGCCGAGAAATGTAATTTTGATGTTAACTCCCAAACCGCTGCGCAGAAGTCAACCAAACTTCACCCAATAGTGTATTGTATCACATTCTAGTAGTTACATTTGAAAATTTTGTTCTAGGAAATTTTGTTTGAGCGCAATCATCAAACTTAATTAAAAAAGTCATTTAAGCCTTTTCACAGTGAGATCTATGCGATATGGCCGAGAAATGTAATTTTGATGTTAACTCCCAAACCTCTGCGCAGAAGTCAACCAAACTTCACCCATTAGTGTATTGTATCACAATCTAGTAGTTACATGTGGAAATTTGGTTCTAGGACATTTGATTTGAGCGCAATCCTCAAACTTAGGTCAAAAAAGCCATTTAAGCCTTTTCACAGTGAGATCTATGCGATATGGCCGAGAAATGTAATTTTGATGTTAACTCCCAAACCGCTGCGCAGAAGTCAACCAAACTTCACCCAATAGTGTATTGTATCACATTCTAGTAGTTACATTTGAAAATTTCGTTCTAGGACATTTGGTTTGAGCGCAATCTTTAAACTTAGGTCAAAAAAGCCATTTAAGCCTTTTCACAGTGAGATCTATGCGATATGGCCGAGAAATGTAATTTTGATGTTAATTCCCAAACCGCTGCGCAGAAGTCAACCAAACTTCACCCAATAGTGTATTGTATCACAATCTAGTAGTTGCATTTCAAAATTTTGTTCTAGGACATTTTGTTTGAACGCAATCATCAAACTTAATTAAAAAAGTCATTTAAGCCTTTTCACAGTGAGATCTATGCGATATGGCCGAGAAATGTAATTTTGATGTTAACTCCCAAACCGCTGCGCAGAAGTCAACCAAACTTCACCCATTAGTGTATTGTATCACAATCTAGTAGTTACATGTAGAAATTTGGTTATTGGACATTTGGTTTGAGCGCAATCATTAAACTTAGGTCAAAAAAGCCATTTAAGCCTTTTCACAGTGAGATCTATGCGATATGGCCGAGAAATGTAATTTTGATGTTAACTCCCAAACCGCTGCGCAGAAGTCAACCAAACTTCACCCAATAGTGTATTGTATCACAATCTAGTAGTTACATTTGAAAATTTTGTTCTAGGAAATTTTGTTTGAGCGCAATCATTAAACTTAATTAAAAAAGTCATTTAAGCCTTTTCACAGTGAGATCTATACGATATGGCCGAGAAATGTAATTTTGATGTTAACTCCCAAACCTCTGCGCAGAAGTCAACCAAACTTCACCCATTAGTGTATTGTATCACAATCTAGTAGTTACATGTGGAAATTTGGTTCTAGGACATTTGATTTGAGCGCAATCCTCAAACTTAGGTCAAAAAAGCCATTTAAGCCTTTTCACAGTGAGATCTATGCGATATGGCCGAGAAATGTAATTTTGATGTTAACTCCCAAACCGCTGCGCAGAAGTCAACCAAACTTCACCCAATAGTGTATTGTATCACAATCTAGTAGTTACATTTGAAAATTTTGTTCTATGACATTTTGTTTGAACGCAATCATCAAACTTAATTAAAAAAGTCATTTAAGCCTTTTCACAGTGAGATCTATGCGATATGGCCGAGAAATGTAATTTTGATGTTAACTCCCAAACCGCTGCGCAGAAGTCAACCAAACTTCACCCATTAGTGTATTGTATCACAATCTAGTAGTTACATGTAGAAATTTGGTTATTGGACATTTGGTTTGAGCGCAATCATTAAACTTAGGTCAAAAAAGCCATTTAAGCCTTTTCACAGTGAGATCTATGCGATATGGCCGAGAAATGTAATTTTGATGTTAACTCCCAAACCGATGCGCAGAAGTCAACCAAACTTCACCCAATAGTGTATTGTATCACAATCTAGTAGTTACATTTGAAAATTTTGTTCTAGGAAATTTTGTTTGAGCGCAATCATCAAACTTAATTAAAAAAGTCATTTAAGCCTTTTCACAGTGAGATCTATACGATATGGCCGAGAAATGTAATTTTGATGTTAACTCCCAAACCTCTGCGCAGAAGTCAACCAAACTTCACCCATTAGTGTATTGTATCACAATCTAGTAGTTACATGTGGAAATTTGGTTCTAGGACATTTGATTTGAGCGCAATCCTCAAACTTAGGTCAAAAAAGCCATTTAAGCCTTTTCACAGTGAGATCTATGCGATATGGCCGAGAAATGTAATTTTGATGTTAACTCCCAAACCGCTGCGCAGAAGTCAACCAAACTTCACCCAATAGTGTATTGTATCACATTCTAGTAGTTACATTTGAAAATTTCGTTCTAGGACATTTGGTTTGAGCGCAATCTTTAAACTTAGGTCAAAAAAGCCATTTAAGCCTTTTCACAGTGAGATCTATGCGATATGGCCGAGAAATGTAATTTTGATGTTAACTCCCAAACCGCTGCGCAGAAGTCAACCAAACTTCACCCAATAGTGTATTGTATCACAATCTAGTAGTTACATTTGAAAATTTTGTTCTAGGACATTTTGTTTGAACGCAATCATCAAACTTAATTAAAAAAGTCATTTAAGCCTTTTCACAGTGAGATCTATGCGATATGGCCGAGAAATGTAATTTTGATGTTAACTCCCAAACCGCTGCGCAGAAGTCAACCAAACTTCACCCAATAGTGTATTGTATCACATTCTAGTAGTTACATTTGAAAATTTCGTTCTAGGACATTTGGTTTGAGCGCAATTATTAAACTTAGGTCAAAAAAGCCATTTAAGCCTTTTCACAGTGAGATCTATGCGATATGGCCGAGAAATGTAATTTTGATGTTAACTCCCAAACCGCTGCGCAGAAGTCAACCAAACTTCACCCAATAGTGTATTGTATCACAATCTAGTAGTTACATTTGAAAATTTTGTTCTAGGAAATTTTGTTTGAGCGCAATCATCAAACTTAATTTAAAAAAGTCATTTAAGCCTTTTCACAGTGAGATCTATGCGATATGGCCGAGAAATGTAATTTTGATGTTAACTCCCAAACCGCTGCGCAGAAGTCAACCAAACTTCACCCAATAGTGTATTGTATCACAATCTAGTAGTTACATTTGGAAATTTGGTTCTTGGACATTTGATTTGAGCGCAATCCTCAAACTTAGGTCAAAAAAGCCATTTAAGCCTTTTCACAGTGAGATCTATGCGATATGGCCGAGAAATGTAATTTTGATGTTAACTCCCAAACCGCTGCGCAGAAGTCAACCAAACTTCACCCAATAGTGTATTGTATCACAATCTAGTAGTTACATTTGAAAATTTTGTTCTAGGAAATTTTGTTTGAGCGCAATCATCAAACTTAATTAAAAATGTCATTTAAGCCTTTTCACAGTGAGATCTATGCGATATGGCCGAGAAATGTAATTTTGATGTTAACTCCCAAACCGCTGCGCAGAAGTCAACCAAACTTCACCCATTAGTGTATTGTATCACAATCTAGTAGTTACATGTAAAAATTTGGTTCTAGGACATTTGATTTGAGCGCAATCCTCAAACTTAGGTCAAAAAAGCCATTTAAGCCTTTTCACAGTGAGATCTATGCGATATGGCCGAGAAATGTAATTTTGATGTTAACTCCCAAACCGCTGCGCAGAAGTCAACCAAACTTCACCCAATAGTGTATTGTATCACAATCTAGTAGTTACATTTGAAAATTTTGTTCTATGACATTTTGTTTGAACGCAATCATCAAACTTAATTAAAAAAGTCATTTAAGCCTTTTCACAGTGAGATCTATGCGATATGGCCGAGAAATGTAATTTTGATGTTAACTCCCAAACCGCTGCGCAGAAGTCAACCAAACTTCACCCATTAGTGTATTGTATCACAATCTAGTAGTTACATGTGGAAATTTGGTTATTGGACATTTGGTTTGAGCGCAATCATTAAACTTAGGTCAAAAAAGCCATTTAAGCCTTTTCACAGTGAGATCTATGCGATATGGCCGAGAAATGTAATTTTGATGTTAACTCCCAAACCGCTGCGCAGAAGTCAACCAAACTTCACCCAATAGTGTATTGTATCACAATCTAGTAGTTACATTTGAAAATTTTGTTCTAGGAAATTTTGTTTGAGCGCAATCCTCAAACTTAGGTCAAAAAAGCCATTTAAGCCTTTTCACAGTGAGATCTATGCGATATGGCCGAGAAATGTAATTTTGATGTTAACTCCCAAACCGCTGCGCAGAAGTCAACCAAACTTCACCCAATAGTGTATTGTATCACAATCTAGTAGTTACATTTGAAAATTTTGTTCTAGGACATTTTGTTTGAACGCAATCATCAAACTTAATTAAAAAAGTCATTTAAGCCTTTTCACAGTGAGATCTATGCGATATGGCCGAGAAATGTAATTTTGATGTTAACTCCCAAACCGCTGCGCAGAAGTCAACCAAACTTCACCCAATAGTGTATTGTATCACAATCTAGTAGTTACATTTGGAAATTTGGTTCTTGGACATTTGATTTGAGCGCAATCCTAAAACTTAGGTCAAAAAAGCCATTTAAGCCTTTTCACAGTGAGATCTATGCGATATGGCCGAGAAATGTAATTTTGATGTTAACTCCCAAACCGCTGCGCAGAAGTCAACCAAACTTCACCCAATAGTGTATTGTATCACAATCTAGTAGTTACATTTGAAAATTTTGTTCTAGGACATTTTGTTTGAACGCAATCATCAAACTTAATTAAAAAAGTCATTTAAGCCTTTTCACAGTGAGATCTATGCGATATGGCCGAGAAATGTAATTTTGATGTTAACTCCCAAACCGCTGCGCAGAAGTCAACCAAACTTCACCCAATAGTGTATTGTATCACAATCTAGTAGTTACATTTGAAAATTTTGTTCTAGGACATTTTGTTTGAACGCAATCATCAAACTTAATTAAAAAAGTCATTTAAGCCTTTTCACAGTGAGATCTATGCGATATGGCCGAGAAATGTAATTTTGATGTTAACTCCCAAACCGCTGCGCAGAAGTCAACCAAACTTCACCCATTAGTGTATTGTATCACAATCTAGTAGTTACATTTGAAAATTTTGTTCTAGGACATTTTGTTTGAACGCAATCATCAAACTTAATTAAAAAAGTCATTTAAGCCTTTTCACAGTGAGATCTATGCGATATGGCCGAGAAATGTAATTTTGATAACTCCCAAACCGCTGCGCAGAAGTCAACCAAACTTCACCCAATAGTGTATTGTATCACATTCTAGTAGTTACATTTGAAAATTTCGTTCTAGGACATTTGGTTTGAGCGCAATCATTAAACTTAGGTCAAAAAAGCCATTTAAGCCTTTTCACAGTGAGATCTATGCGATATGGCCGAGAAATGTAATTTTGATGTTAACTCCCAAACCGCTGCGCAGAAGTCAACTAAACTTCACCCAATAGTGTATTGTATCACATTCTAGTAGTTACATTTGAAAATTTCGTTCTAGGACATTTGGTTTGAGCGCAATCATTAAACTTAATTAAAAAAGTCATTTAAGCCTTTTCACAGTGAGATCTATGCGATATGGCCGAGAAATGTAATTTTGATGTTAACTCCCAAACCGCTGCGCAGAAGTCAACCAAACTTCACCCATTAGTGTATTGTATCACAATCTAGTAATTACATGTGGAAATTTGGTTCTAGGACATTTGATTTGAGCGCAATCCTCAAACTTAGGTCAAAAAAGCCATTTAAGCCTTTTCACAGTGAGATCTATGCGATATGGCCGAGAAATGTAATTTTGATGTTAACTCCCAAACCGCTGCGCAGAAGTCAACCAAACTTCACGCAATAGTGTATTGTATCACAATCTAGTAGTTACATTTGAAAATTTTGTTCTATGACATTTTGTTTGAACGCAATCATCAAACTTAATTAAAAAAGTCATTTAAGCCTTTTCACAGTGAGATCTATGCGATATGGCCGAGAAATGTAATTTTGATGTTAACTCCCAAACCGCCTCGCAGAAGTCAACCAAACTTCACCCATTAGTGTGTTGTATCACAATCTAGTAGTTACATGTGGAAATTTGGTTATTGGACATTTGGTTTGAGCGCAATCATTAAACTTAGGTCAAAAAAGCCATTTAAGCCTTTTCACAGTGAGATCTATGCGATATGGCCGAGAAATGTAATTTTGATGTTAACTCCAAAACCGCTGCGCAGAAGTCAACCAAACTTCACCCAATAGTGTATTGTATCACAATCTAGTAGTTACATTTGAAAATTTTGTTCTAGGAAATTTTGTTTGAGCGCAATCATCAAACTTAATTAAAAAAGTCATTTAAGCCTTTTCACAGTGAGATCTATGCGATATGGCCGAGAAATGTAATTTTGATGTTAACTCCCAAACCTCTGCGCAGAAGTCAACCAAACTTCACCCATTAGTGTATTGTATCACAATCTAGTAGTTACATGTGGAAATTTTGTTCTAGGACATTTGATTTGAGCGCAATCCTCAAACTTAGGTCAAAAAAGCCATTTAAGCCTTTTCACAGTGAGATCTATGCGATATGGCCGAGAAATGTAATTTTGATGTTAACTCCCAAACCGCTGCGCAGAAGTCAACCAAACTTCACCCAATAGTGTATTGTATCACATTCTAGTAGTTACATTTGAAAATTTCGTTCTAGGACATTTGGTTTGAGCGCAATCTTTAAACTTAGGTCAAAAAAGCCATTTAAGCCTTTTCACAGTGAGATCTATGCGATATGGCCGAGAAATGTAATTTTGATGTTAACTCCCAAACCGCTGCGCAGAAGTCAACCAAACTTCACCCAATAGTGTATTGTATCACAATCTAGTAGTTACATTTGAAAATTTTGTTCTAGGACATTTTGTTTGAACGCAATCATCAAACTTAATTAAAAAAGTCATTTAAGCCTTTTCACAGTGAGATCTATGCGATATGGCCGAGAAATGTAATTTTGATGTTAACTCCCAAACCGCTGCGCAGAAGTCAACCAAACTTCACCCAATAGTGTATTGTATCACAATCTAGTAGTTACATTTGAAAATTTTGTTCTAGGACATTTTGTTTGAACGCAATCATCAAACTTAATTAAAAAAGTCATTTAAGCCTTTTCACGGTGAGATCTATGCGATATGGCCGAGAAATGTAATTTTGATGTTAACTCCCAAACTGCTGCGCAGAAGTCAACCAAACTTCACCCAATAGTGTATTGTATCACATTCTAGTAGTTACATTTGAAAATTTCGTTCTAGGACATTTGGTTTGAGCGCAATCATTAAACTTAGGTCAAAAAAGCCATTTAAGCCTTTTCACAGTGAGATCTATGCGATATGGCCGAGAAATGTAATTTTGATGTTAACTCCCAAACCGCTGCGCAGAAGTCAACTAAACTTCACCCAATAGTGTATTGTATCACATTCTAGTAGTTACATTTGAAAATTTCGTTCTAGGACATTTGGTTTGAGCGCAATCCTCAAACTTAGGTCAAAAAAGCCATTTAAGCCTTTTCACAGTGAGATCTATGCGATATGGCCGAGAAATGTAATTTTGATGTTAACTCCCAAACCGCTGCGCAGAAGTCAACCAAACTTCACCCAATAGTGTATTGTATCACAATCTAGTAGTTACATTTGAAAATTTTGTTCTATTACATTTTGTTTGAACGCAATCATCAAACTTAATTAAAAAAGTCATTTAAGCCTTTTCACAGTGAGATCTATGCGATATGGCCGAGAAATGTAATTTTGATGTTAACTCCCAAACCGCTGCGCAGAAGTCAACCAAACTTCACCCATTAGTGTATTGTATCACAATCTAGTAGTTACATGTAGAAATTTGGTTATTGGACATTTGGTTTGAGCGCAATCATTAAACTTAGGTCAAAAAAGCCATTTAAGCCTTTTCACAGTGGGATCTATGCGATATGGCCGAGAAATGTAATTTTGATGTTAACTCCCAAACCGCTGCGCAGAAGTCAACCAAACTTCACCCAATAGTGTATTGTATCACAATCTAGTAGTTACATTTGAAAATTTTGTTCTAGGAAATTTTGTTTGAGCGCAATCATCAAACTTAATTAAAAAAGTCATTTAAGCCTTTTCACAGTGAGATCTATACGATATGGCCGAGAAATGTAATTTTGATGTTAACTCCCAAACCTCTGCGCAGAAGTCAACCAAACTTCACCCATTAGTGTATTGTATCACAATCTAGTAGTTACATGTGGAAATTTGGTTCTAGGACATTTGATTTGAGCGCAATCCTCAAACTTAGGTCAAAAAAGCCATTTAAGCCTTTTCACAGTGAGATCTATGCGATATGGCCGAGAAATGTAATTTTGATGTTAACTCCCAAACCGCTGCGCAGAAGTCAACCAAACTTCACCCAATAGTGTATTGTATCACATTCTAGTAGTTACATTTGAAAATTTCGTTCTAGGACATTTGGTTTGAGCGCAATCTTTAAACTTAGGTCAAAAAAGCCATTTAAGCCTTTTCACAGTGAGATCTATGCGATATGGCCGAGAAATGTAATTTTGATGTTAACTCCCAAACCGCTGCGCAGAAGTCAACCAAACTTCACCCAATAGTGTATTGTATCACAATCTAGTAGTTACATTTGAAAATTTTGTTCTAGGACATTTTGTTTGAACGCAATCATCAAACTTAATTAAAAAAGTCATTTAAGCCTTTTCACAGTGAGATCTATGCGATATGGCCGAGAAATGTAATTTTGATGTTAACTCCCAAACCGCTGCGCAGAAGTCAACCAAACTTCACCCAATAGTGTATTGTATCACAATCTAGTAGTTACATTTGGAAATTTGGTTCTTGGACATTTGATTTGAGCGCAATCCTCAAACTTAGGTCAAAAAAGCCATTTAAGCCTTTTCACAGTGAGATCTATGCGATATGGCCGAGAAATGTAATTTTGATGTTAACTCCCAAACCGCTGCGCAGAAGTCAACCAAACTTCACCCAATAGTGTATTGTATCACAATCTAGTAGTTACATTTGAAAATTTTGTTCTAGGACATTTTGTTTGAACGCAATCATCAAACTTAATTAAAAAAGTCATTTAAGCCTTTTCACAGTGAGATCTATGCGATATGGCCGAGAAATGTAATTTTGATGTTAACTCCCAAACCGCTGCGCAGAAGTCAACCAAACTTCACCCAATAGTGTATTGTATCACATTCTAGTAGTTACATTTGAAAATTTGGTTCTTGGACATTTGGTTTGAGCGCAATTATTAAACTTAGGTCAATAAAGCCATTTAAGCCTTTTCACAGTGAGATCTATGCGATATGGCCGAGAAATGTAATTTTGATGTTAACTCCCAAACCGCTGCGCAGAAGTCAACCAAACTTCACCCAATAGTGTATTGTATCACAATCTAGTAGTTACATGTGGAAATTTGGTTCTAGGACATTTGATTTGAGCGCAATCCTCAAACTTAGGTCAAAAAAGCCATTTAAGCCTTTTCACAGTGAGATCTATGCGATATGGCCGAGAAATGTAATTTTGATGTTAACTCCCAAACCGCTGCGCAGAAGTCAACCAAACTTCACCCAATAGTGTATTGTATCACATTCTAGTAGTTACATTTGAAAATTTCGTTCTAGGACATTTGGTTTGAGCGCAATCTTTAAACTTAGGTCAAAAAAGCCATTTAAGCCTTTTCACAGTGAGATCTATGCGATATGGCCGAGGAATGTAATTTTGATGTTAACTCCCAAACCGCTGCGCAGAAGTCAACCAAACTTCACCCAATAGTGTATTGTATCACAATCTAGTAGTTACATTTGAAAATTTTGTTCTAGGACATTTTGTTTGAACGCAATCATCAAACTTAATTAAAAAAGTCATTTAAGCCTTTTCACAGTGAGATCTATGCGATATGGCCGAGAAATGTAATTTTGATGTTAACTCCCAAACCGCTGCGCAGAAGTCAACCAAACTTCACCCAATAGTGTATTGTATCACAATCTAGTAGTTACATTTGGAAATTGGGTTCTTGGACATTTGATTTGAGCGCAATCCTCAAACTTAGGTCAAAAAAGCCATTTAAGCCTTTTCACAGTGAGATCTATGCGATATGGCCGAGAAATGTAATTTTGATGTTAACTCCCAAACCGCTGCGCAGAAGTCAACCAAACTTCACCCATTAGTGTATTGTATCACAATCTAGTAGTTACATGTGGAAATTTGGTTATTGGACATTTGGTTTGAGCGCAATCATTAAACTTAGGTCAAAAAAGCCATTTAAGCCTTTTCACAGTGAGATCTATGCGATATGGCCGAGAGATGTAATTTTGATGTTAACTCCCAAACCGCTGTGCAGAAGTCAACCAAACTTCACCCAATAGTGTATTGTATCACAATCTAGTAGTTACATTTGAAAATTTTGTTCTAGGAAATTTTGTTTGAGCGCAATCATCAAACTTAATTAAAAAAGTCATTTAAGCCTTTTCACAGTGAGATCTATGCGATATGGCCGAGAAATGTAATTTTGATGTTAACTCCCAAACCTCTGCGCAGAAGTCAACCAAACTTCACCCATTAGTGTATTGTATCACAATCTAGTAGTTACATGTGGAAATTTGGTTCTAGGACATTTGATTTGAGCGCAATCCTCAAACTTAGGTCAAAAAAGCCATTTAAGCCTTTTCACAGTGAGATCTATGCGATATGGCCGAGAAATGTAATTTTGATGTTAACTCCCAAACCGCTGCGCAGAAGTCAACCAAACTTCACCCAATAGTGTATTGTATCACATTCTAGTAGTTACATTTAAAAATTTCGTTCTAGGACATTTGGTTTGAGCGCAATCTTTAAACTTAGGTCAAAAAAGCCATTTAAGCCTTTTCACAGTGAGATCTATGCGATATGGCCGAGAAATGTAATTTTGATGTTAACTCCCAAACCGCTGCGCAGAAGTCAACCAAACTTCACCCAATAGTGTATTGTATCACAATCTAGTAGTTGCATTTGAAAATTTTGTTCTAGGACATTTTGTTTGAACGCAATCATCAAACTTAATTAAAAAAGTCATTTAAGCCTTTTCACAGTGAGATCTATGCGATATGGCCGAGAAATGTAATTTTGATGTTAACTCCCAAACCGCTGCGCAGAAGTCAACCAAACTTCACCCAATAGTGTATTGTATCACAATCTAGTAGTTACATTTGGAAATTTGGTTCTTGGACATTTGATTTGAGCGCAATCCTCAAACTTAGGTCAAAAAAGCCATTTAAGCCTTTTCACAGTGAGATCTATGCGATATGGCCGAGAAATGTAATTTTGATGTTAACTCCCAAACCGCTGCGCAGAAGTCAACCAAACTTCACCCAATAGTGTATTGTATCACAATCTAGTAGTTACATTTGAAAATTTTGTTCTATGACATTTTGTTTGAACGCAATCATCAAACTTAATTAAAAAAGTCATTTAAGCCTTTTCACAGTGAGATCTATGCGATATGGCCGAGAAATGTAATTTTGATGTTAACTCCCAAACCGCCTCGCAGAAGTCAACCAAACTTCACCCATTAGTGTGTTGTATCACAATCTAGTAGTTACATGTGGAAATTTGGTTATTGGACATTTGGTTTGAGCGCAATCATTAAACTTAGGTCAAAAAAGCCATTTAAGCCTTTTCACAGTGAGATCTATGCGATATGGCCGAGAAATGTAATTTTGATGTTAACTCCAAAACCGCTGCGCAGAAGTCAACCAAACTTCACCCAATAGTGTATTGTATCACAATCTAGTAGTTACATTTGAAAATTTTGTTCTAGGAAATTTTGTTTGAGCGCAATCATCAAACTTAATTAAAAAAGTCATTTAAGCCTTTTCACAGTGAGATCTATGCGATATGGCCGAGAAATGTAATTTTGATGTTAACTCCCAAACCTCTGCGCAGAAGTCAACCAAACTTCACCCATTAGTGTATTGTATCACAATCTAGTAGTTACATGTGGAAATTTTGTTCTAGGACATTTGATTTGAGCGCAATCCTCAAACTTAGGTCAAAAAAGCCATTTAAGCCTTTTCACAGTGAGATCTATGCGATATGGCCGAGAAATGTAATTTTTATGTTAACTCCCAAACCGCTGCGCAGAAGTCAACCAAACTTCACCCAATAGTGTATTGTATCACATTCTAGTAGTTACATTTGAAAATTTCGTTCTAGGACATTTGGTTTGAGCGCAATCTTTAAACTTAGGTCAAAAAAGCCATTTAAGCCTTTTCACAGTGAGATCTATGCGATATGGCCGAGAAATGTAATTTTGATGTTAACTCCCAAACCGCTGCGCAGAAGTCAACCAAACTTCACCCAATAGTGTATTGTATCACAATCTAGTAGTTACATTTGAAAATTTTGTTCTAGGACATTTTGTTTGAACGCAATCATCAAACTTAATTAAAAAAGTCATTTAAGCCTTTTCACAGTGAGATCTATGCGATATGGCCGAGAAATGTAATTTTGATGTTAACTCCCAAACCGCTGCGCAGAAGTCAACCAAACTTCACCCAATAGTGTATTGTATCACAATCTAGTAGTTACATTTGAAAATTTTGTTCTAGGACATTTTGTTTGAACGCAATCATCAAACTTAATTAAAAAAGTCATTTAAGCCTTTTCACGGTGAGATCTATGCGATATGGCCGAGAAATGTAATTTTGATGTTAACTCCCAAACTGCTGCGCAGAAGTCAACCAAACTTCACCCAATAGTGTATTGTATCACATTCTAGTAGTTACATTTGAAAATTTCGTTCTAGGACATTTGGTTTGAGCGCAATCATTAAACTTAGGTCAAAAAAGCCATTTAAGCCTTTTCACAGTGAGATCTATGCGATATGGCCGAGAAATGTAATTTTGATGTTAACTCCCAAACCGCTGCGCAGAAGTCAACTAAACTTCACCCAATAGTGTATTGTATCACATTCTAGTAGTTACATTTGAAAATTTCGTTCTAGGACATTTGGTTTGAGCGCAATCCTCAAACTTAGGTCAAAAAAGCCATTTAAGCCTTTTCACAGTGAGATCTATGCGATATGGCCGAGAAATGTAATTTTGATGTTAACTCCCAAACCGCTGCGCAGAAGTCAACCAAACTTCACCCAATAGTGTATTGTATCACAATCTAGTAGTTACATTTGAAAATTTTGTTCTATGACATTTTGTTTGAACGCAATCATCAAACTTAATTAAAAAAGTCATTTAAGCCTTTTCACAGTGAGATCTATGCGATATGGCCGAGAAATGTAATTTTGATGTTAACTCCCAAACCGCTGCGCAGAAGTCAACCAAACTTCACCCATTAGTGTATTGTATCACAATCTAGTAGTTACATGTAGAAATTTGGTTATTGGACATTTGGTTTGAGCGCAATCATTAAACTTAGGTCAAAAAAGCCATTTAAGCCTTTTCACAGTGAGATCTATGCGATATGGCCGAGAAATGTAATTTTGATGTTAACTCCCAAACCGCTGCGCAGAAGTCAACCAAACTTCACCCAATAGTGTATTGTATCACAATCTAGTAGTTACATTTGAAAATTTTGTTCTAGGAAATTTTGTTTGAGCGCAATCATCAAACTTAATTAAAAAAGTCATTTAAGCCTTTTCACAGTGAGATCTATACGATATGGCCGAGAAATGTAATTTTGATGTTAACTCCCAAACCTCTGCGCAGAAGTCAACCAAACTTCACCCATTAGTGTATTGTATCACAATCTAGTAGTTACATGTGGAAATTTGGTTCTAGGACATTTGATTTGAGCGCAATCCTCAAACTTAGGTCAAAAAAGCCATTTAAGCCTTTTCACAGTGAGATCTATGCGATATGGCCGAGAAATGTAATTTTGATGTTAACTCCCAAACCGCTGCGCAGAAGTCAACCAAACTTCACCCAATAGTGTATTGTATCACATTCTAGTAGTTACATTTGAAAATTTCGTTCTAGGACATTTGGTTTGAGCGCAATCTTTAAACTTAGGTCAAAAAAGCCATTTAAGCCTTTTCACAGTGAGATCTATGCGATATGGCCGAGAAATGTAATTTTGATGTTAACTCCCAAACCGCTGCGCAGAAGTCAACCAAACTTCACCCAATAGTGTATTGTATCACAATCTAGTAGTTACATTTGAAAATTTTGTTCTAGGACATTTTGTTTGAACGCAATCATCAAACTTAATTAAAAAAGTCATTTAAGCCTTTTCACAGTGAGATCTATGCGATATGGCCGAGAAATGTAATTTTGATGTTAACTCCCAAACCGCTGCGCAGAAGTCAACCAAACTTCACCCAATAGTGTATTGTATCACAATCTAGTAGTTACATTTGGAAATTTGGTTCTTGGACATTTGATTTGAGCGCAATCCTCAAACTTAGGTCAAAAAAGCCATTTAAGCCTTTTCACAGTGAGATCTATGCGATATGGCCGAGAATGTAATTTTGATGTTAACTCCCAAACCGCTGCGCAGAAGTCAACCAAACTTCACCCAATAGTGTATTGTATCACAATCTAGTAGTTACATTTGAAAATTTTGTTCTAGGACATTTTGTTTGAACGCAATCATCAAACTTAATTAAAAAAGTCATTTAAGCCTTTTCACAGTGAGATCTATGCGATATGGCCGAGAAATGTAATTTTGATGTTAACTCCCAAACCGCTGCGCAGAAGTCAACCAAACTTCACCCAATAGTGTATTGTATCACATTCTAGTAGTTACATTTGAAAATTTGGTTCTTGGACATTTGGTTTGAGCGCAATTATTAAACTTAGGTCAAAAAAGCCATTTAAGCCTTTTCACAGTGAGATCTATGCGATATGGCCGAGAAATGTAATTTTGATGTTAACTCCCAAACCGCTGCGCAGAAGTCAACCAAACTTCACCCAATAGTGTATTGTATCACAATCTAGTAGTTACATGTGGAAATTTGGTTCTAGGACATTTGATTTGAGCGCAATCCTCAAACTTAGGTCAAAAAAGCCATTTAAGCCTTTTCACAGTGAGATCTATGCGATATGGCCGAGAAATGTAATTTTGATGTTAACTCCCAAACCGCTGCGCAGAAGTCAACCAAACTTCACCCAATAGTGTATTGTATCACATTCTAGTAGTTACATTTGAAAATTTCGTTCTAGGACATTTGGTTTGAGCGCAATCTTTAAACTTAGGTCAAAAAAGCCATTTAAGCCTTTTCACAGTGAGATCTATGCGATATGGCCGAGGAATGTAATTTTGATGTTAACTCCCAAACCGCTGCGCAGAAGTCAACCAAACTTCACCCAATAGTGTATTGTATCACAATCTAGTAGTTACATTTGAAAATTTTGTTCTAGGAAATTTTGTTTGAGCGCAATCATCAAACTTAATTAAAAAAGTCATTTAAGCCTTTTCACAGTGAGATCTATACGATATGGCCGAGAAATGTAATTTTGATGTTAACTCCCAAACCTCTGCGCAGAAGTCAACCAAACTTCACCCATTAGTGTATTGTATCACAATCTAGTAGTTACATGTGGAAATTTGGTTCTAGGACATTTGATTTGAGCGCAATCCTCAAACTTAGGTCAAAAAAGCCATTTAAGCCTTTTCACAGTGAGATCTATGCGATATGGCCGAGAAATGTAATTTTGATGTTAACTCCCAAACCGCTGCGCAGAAGTCAACCAAACTTCACCCAATAGTGTATTGTATCACATTCTAGTAGTTACATTTGAAAATTTCGTTCTAGGACATTTGGTTTGAGCGCAATCTTTAAACTTAGGTCAAAAAAGCCATTTAAGCCTTTTCACAGTGAGATCTATGCGATATGGCCGAGAAATGTAATTTTGATGTTAACTCCCAAACCGCTGCGCAGAAGTCAACCAAACTTCACCCAATAGTGTATTGTATCACAATCTAGTAGTTACATTTGAAAATTTTGTTCTAGGACATTTTGTTTGAACGCAATCATCAAACTTAATTAAAAAAGTCATTTAAGCCTTTTCACAGTGAGATCTATGCGATATGGCCGAGAAATGTAATTTTGATGTTAACTCCCAAACCGCTGCGCAGAAGTCAACCAAACTTCACCCAATAGTGTATTGTATCACAATCTAGTAGTTACATTTGGAAATTTGGTTCTTGGACATTTGATTTGAGCGCAATCCTCAAACTTAGGTCAAAAAAGCCATTTAAGCCTTTTCACAGTGAGATCTATGCGATATGGCCGAGAATGTAATTTTGATGTTAACTCCCAAACCGCTGCGCAGAAGTCAACCAAACTTCACCCAATAGTGTATTGTATCACAATCTAGTAGTTACATTTGAAAATTTTGTTCTAGGACATTTTGTTTGAACGCAATCATCAAACTTAATTAAAAAAGTCATTTAAGCCTTTTCACAGTGAGATCTATGCGATATGGCCGAGAAATGTAATTTTGATGTTAACTCCCAAACCGCTGCGCAGAAGTCAACCAAACTTCACCCAATAGTGTATTGTATCACATTCTAGTAGTTACATTTGAAAATTTGGTTCTTGGACATTTGGTTTGAGCGCAATTATTAAACTTAGGTCAAAAAAGCCATTTAAGCCTTTTCACAGTGAGATCTATGCGATATGGCCGAGAAATGTAATTTTGATGTTAACTCCCAAACCGCTGCGCAGAAGTCAACCAAACTTCACCCAATAGTGTATTGTATCACAATCTAGTAGTTACATGTGGAAATTTGGTTCTAGGACATTTGATTTGAGCGCAATCCTCAAACTTAGGTCAAAAAAGCCATTTAAGCCTTTTCACAGTGAGATCTATGCGATATGGCCGAGAAATGTAATTTTGATGTTAACTCCCAAACCGCTGCGCAGAAGTCAACCAAACTTCACCCAATAGTGTATTGTATCACATTCTAGTAGTTACATTTGAAAATTTCGTTCTAGGACATTTGGTTTGAGCGCAATCTTTAAACTTAGGTCAAAAAAGCCATTTAAGCCTTTTCACAGTGAGATCTATGCGATATGGCCGAGGAATGTAATTTTGATGTTAACTCCCAAACCGCTGCGCAGAAGTCAACCAAACTTCACCCAATAGTGTATTGTATCACAATCTAGTAGTTACATTTGAAAATTTTGTTCTAGGACATTTTGTTTGAACGCAATCATCAAACTTAATTAAAAAAGTCATTTAAGCCTTTTCACAGTGAGATCTATGCGATATGGCCGAGAAATGTAATTTTGATGTTAACTCCCAAACCGCTGCGCAGAAGTCAACCAAACTTCACCCAATAGTGTATTGTATCACAATCTAGTAGTTACATTTGGAAATTGGGTTCTTGGACATTTGATTTGAGCGCAATCCTCAAACTTAGGTCAAAAAAGCCATTTAAGCCTTTTCACAGTGAGATCTATGCGATATGGCCGAGAAATGTAATTTTGATGTTAACTCCCAAACCGCTGCGCAGAAGTCAACCAAACTTCACCCATTAGTGTATTGTATCACAATCTAGTAGTTACATGTGGAAATTTGGTTATTGGACATTTGGTTTGAGCGCAATCATTAAACTTAGGTCAAAAAAGCCATTTAAGCCTTTTCACAGTGAGATCTATGCGATATGGCCGAGAGATGTAATTTTGATGTTAACTCCCAAACCGCTGTGCAGAAGTCAACCAAACTTCACCCAATAGTGTATTGTATCACAATCTAGTAGTTACATTTGAAAATTTTGTTCTAGGAAATTTTGTTTGAGCGCAATCATCAAACTTAATTAAAAAAGTCATTTAAGCCTTTTCACAGTGAGATCTATGCGATATGGCCGAGAAATGTAATTTTGATGTTAACTCCCAAACCTCTGCGCAGAAGTCAACCAAACTTCACCCATTAGTGTATTGTATCACAATCTAGTAGTTACATGTGGAAATTTGGTTCTAGGACATTTGATTTGAGCGCAATCCTCAAACTTAGGTCAAAAAAGCCATTTAAGCCTTTTCACAGTGAGATCTATGCGATATGGCCGAGAAATGTAATTTTGATGTTAACTCCCAAACCGCTGCGCAGAAGTCAACCAAACTTCACCCAATAGTGTATTGTATCACAATCTAGTAGTTACATTTGAAAATTTTGTTCTAGGAAATTTTGTTTGAGCGCAATCCTCAAACTTAGGTCAAAAAAGCCATTTAAGCCTTTTCACAGTGAGATCTATGCGATATGGCCGAGAAATGTAATTTTGATGTTAACTCCCAAACCGCTGCGCAGAAGTCAACCAAACTTCACCCAATAGTGTATTGTATCACAATCTAGTAGTTACATTTGAAAATTTTGTTCTAGGACATTTTGTTTGAACGCAATCATCAAACTTAATTAAAAAAGTCATTTAAGCCTTTTCACAGTGAGATCTATGCGATATGGCCGAGAAATGTAATTTTGATGTTAACTCCCAAACCGCTGCGCAGAAGTCAACCAAACTTCACCCAATAGTGTATTGTATCACAATCTAGTAGTTACATTTGGAAATTTGGTTCTTGGACATTTGATTTGAGCGCAATCCTAAAACTTAGGTCAAAAAAGCCATTTAAGCCTTTTCACAGTGAGATCTATGCGATATGGCCGAGAAATGTAATTTTGATGTTAACTCCCAAACCGCTGCGCAGAAGTCAACCAAACTTCACCCAATAGTGTATTGTATCACAATCTAGTAGTTACATTTGAAAATTTTGTTCTAGGACATTTTGTTTGAACGCAATCATCAAACTTAATTAAAAAAGTCATTTAAGCCTTTTCACAGTGAGATCTATGCGATATGGCCGAGAAATGTAATTTTGATGTTAACTCCCAAACCGCTGCGCAGAAGTCAACCAAACTTCACCCAATAGTGTATTGTATCACAATCTAGTAGTTACATTTGAAAATTTTGTTCTAGGACATTTTGTTTGAACGCAATCATCAAACTTAATTAAAAAAGTCATTTAAGCCTTTTCACAGTGAGATCTATGCGATATGGCCGAGAAATGTAATTTTGATGTTAACTCCCAAACCGCTGCGCAGAAGTCAACCAAACTTCACCCATTAGTGTATTGTATCACAATCTAGTAGTTACATTTGAAAATTTTGTTCTAGGACATTTTGTTTGAACGCAATCATCAAACTTAATTAAAAAAGTCATTTAAGCCTTTTCACAGTGAGATCTATGCGATATGGCCGAGAAATGTAATTTTGATAACTCCCAAACCGCTGCGCAGAAGTCAACCAAACTTCACCCAATAGTGTATTGTATCACATTCTAGTAGTTACATTTGAAAATTTCGTTCTAGGACATTTGGTTTGAGCGCAATCATTAAACTTAGGTCAAAAAAGCCATTTAAGCCTTTTCACAGTGAGATCTATGCGATATGGCCGAGAAATGTAATTTTGATGTTAACTCCCAAACCGCTGCGCAGAAGTCAACTAAACTTCACCCAATAGTGTATTGTATCACATTCTAGTAGTTACATTTGAAAATTTCGTTCTAGGACATTTGGTTTGAGCGCAATCATTAAACTTAATTAAAAAAGTCATTTAAGCCTTTTCACAGTGAGATCTATGCGATATGGCCGAGAAATGTAATTTTGATGTTAACTCCCAAACCGCTGCGCAGAAGTCAACCAAACTTCACCCATTAGTGTATTGTATCACAATCTAGTAATTACATGTGGAAATTTGGTTCTAGGACATTTGATTTGAGCGCAATCCTCAAACTTAGGTCAAAAAAGCCATTTAAGCCTTTTCACAGTGAGATCTATGCGATATGGCCGAGAAATGTAATTTTGATGTTAACTCCCAAACCGCTGCGCAGAAGTCAACCAAACTTCACCCAATAGTGTATTGTATCACAATCTAGTAGTTACATTTGAAAATTTTGTTCTATGACATTTTGTTTGAACGCAATCATCAAACTTAATTAAAAAAGTCATTTAAGCCTTTTCACAGTGAGATCTATGCGATATGGCCGAGAAATGTAATTTTGATGTTAACTCCCAAACCGCCTCGCAGAAGTCAACCAAACTTCACCCATTAGTGTGTTGTATCACAATCTAGTAGTTACATGTGGAAATTTGGTTATTGGACATTTGGTTTGAGCGCAATCATTAAACTTAGGTCAAAAAAGCCATTTAAGCCTTTTCACAGTGAGATCTATGCGATATGGCCGAGAAATGTAATTTTGATGTTAACTCCAAAACCGCTGCGCAGAAGTCAACCAAACTTCACCCAATAGTGTATTGTATCACAATCTAGTAGTTACATTTGAAAATTTTGTTCTAGGAAATTTTGTTTGAGCGCAATCATCAAACTTAATTAAAAAAGTCATTTAAGCCTTTTCACAGTGAGATCTATGCGATATGGCCGAGAAATGTAATTTTGATGTTAACTCCCAAACCTCTGCGCAGAAGTCAACCAAACTTCACCCATTAGTGTATTGTATCACAATCTAGTAGTTACATGTGGAAATTTTGTTCTAGGACATTTGATTTGAGCGCAATCCTCAAACTTAGGTCAAAAAAGCCATTTAAGCCTTTTCACAGTGAGATCTATGCGATATGGCCGAGAAATGTAATTTTGATGTTAACTCCCAAACTGCTGCGCAGAAGTCAACCAAACTTCACCCAATAGTGTATTGTATCACATTCTAGTAGTTACATTTGAAAATTTCGTTCTAGGACATTTGGTTTGAGCGCAATCATTAAACTTAGGTCAAAAAAGCCATTTAAGCCTTTTCACAGTGAGATCTATGCGATATGGCCGAGAAATGTAATTTTGATGTTAACTCCCAAACCGCTGCGCAGAAGTCAACTAAACTTCACCCAATAGTGTATTGTATCACATTCTAGTAGTTACATTTGAAAATTTCGTTCTAGGACATTTGGTTTGAGCGCAATCCTCAAACTTAGGTCAAAAAAGCCATTTAAGCCTTTTCACAGTGAGATCTATGCGATATGGCCGAGAAATGTAATTTTGATGTTAACTCCCAAACCGCTGCGCAGAAGTCAACCAAACTTCACCCAATAGTGTATTGTATCACAATCTAGTAGTTACATTTGAAAATTTTGTTCTATTACATTTTGTTTGAACGCAATCATCAAACTTAATTAAAAAAGTCATTTAAGCCTTTTCACAGTGAGATCTATGCGATATGGCCGAGAAATGTAATTTTGATGTTAACTCCCAAACCGCTGCGCAGAAGTCAACCAAACTTCACCCATTAGTGTATTGTATCACAATCTAGTAGTTACATGTAGAAATTTGGTTATTGGACATTTGGTTTGAGCGCAATCATTAAACTTAGGTCAAAAAAGCCATTTAAGCCTTTTCACAGTGGGATCTATGCGATATGGCCGAGAAATGTAATTTTGATGTTAACTCCCAAACCGCTGCGCAGAAGTCAACCAAACTTCACCCAATAGTGTATTGTATCACAATCTAGTAGTTACATTTGAAAATTTTGTTCTAGGAAATTTTGTTTGAGCGCAATCATCAAACTTAATTAAAAAAGTCATTTAAGCCTTTTCACAGTGAGATCTATACGATATGGCCGAGAAATGTAATTTTGATGTTAACTCCCAAACCTCTGCGCAGAAGTCAACCAAACTTCACCCATTAGTGTATTGTATCACAATCTAGTAGTTACATGTGGAAATTTGGTTCTAGGACATTTGATTTGAGCGCAATCCTCAAACTTAGGTCAAAAAAGCCATTTAAGCCTTTTCACAGTGAGATCTATGCGATATGGCCGAGAAATGTAATTTTGATGTTAACTCCCAAACCGCTGCGCAGAAGTCAACCAAACTTCACCCAATAGTGTATTGTATCACATTCTAGTAGTTACATTTGAAAATTTCGTTCTAGGACATTTGGTTTGAGCGCAATCTTTAAACTTAGGTCAAAAAAGCCATTTAAGCCTTTTCACAGTGAGATCTATGCGATATGGCCGAGAAATGTAATTTTGATGTTAACTCCCAAACCGCTGCGCAGAAGTCAACCAAACTTCACCCAATAGTGTATTGTATCACAATCTAGTAGTTACATTTGAAAATTTTGTTCTAGGACATTTTGTTTGAACGCAATCATCAAACTTAATTAAAAAAGTCATTTAAGCCTTTTCACAGTGAGATCTATGCGATATGGCCGAGAAATGTAATTTTGATGTTAACTCCCAAACCGCTGCGCAGAAGTCAACCAAACTTCACCCAATAGTGTATTGTATCACAATCTAGTAGTTACATTTGGAAATTTGGTTCTTGGACATTTGATTTGAGCGCAATCCTCAAACTTAGGTCAAAAAAGCCATTTAAGCCTTTTCACAGTGAGATCTATGCGATATGGCCGAGAAATGTAATTTTGATGTTAACTCCCAAACCGCTGCGCAGAAGTCAACCAAACTTCACCCAATAGTGTATTGTATCACAATCTAGTAGTTACATTTGAAAATTTTGTTCTAGGACATTTTGTTTGAACGCAATCATCAAACTTAATTAAAAAAGTCATTTAAGCCTTTTCACAGTGAGATCTATGCGATATGGCCGAGAAATGTAATTTTGATGTTAACTCCCAAACCGCTGCGCAGAAGTCAACCAAACTTCACCCAATAGTGTATTGTATCACATTCTAGTAGTTACATTTGAAAATTTGGTTCTTGGACATTTGGTTTGAGCGCAATTATTAAACTTAGGTCAAAAAAGCCATTTAAGCCTTTTCACAGTGAGATCTATGCGATATGGCCGAGAAATGTAATTTTGATGTTAACTCCCAAACCGCTGCGCAGAAGTCAACCAAACTTCACCCAATAGTGTATTGTATCACAATCTAGTAGTTACATGTGGAAATTTGGTTCTAGGACATTTGATTTGAGCGCAATCCTCAAACTTAGGTCAAAAAAGCCATTTAAGCCTTTTCACAGTGAGATCTATGCGATATGGCCGAGAAATGTAATTTTGATGTTAACTCCCAAACCGCTGCGCAGAAGTCAACCAAACTTCACCCAATAGTGTATTGTATCACATTCTAGTAGTTACATTTGAAAATTTCGTTCTAGGACATTTGGTTTGAGCGCAATCTTTAAACTTAGGTCAAAAAAGCCATTTAAGCCTTTTCACAGTGAGATCTATGCGATATGGCCGAGGAATGTAATTTTGATGTTAACTCCCAAACCGCTGCGCAGAAGTCAACCAAACTTCACCCAATAGTGTATTGTATCACAATCTAGTAGTTACATTTGAAAATTTTGTTCTAGGACATTTTGTTTGAACGCAATCATCAAACTTAATTAAAAAAGTCATTTAAGCCTTTTCACAGTGAGATCTATGCGATATGGCCGAGAAATGTAATTTTGATGTTAACTCCCAAACCGCTGCGCAGAAGTCAACCAAACTTCACCCAATAGTGTATTGTATCACAATCTAGTAGTTACATTTGGAAATTGGGTTCTTGGACATTTGATTTGAGCGCAATCCTCAAACTTAGGTCAAAAAAGCCATTTAAGCCTTTTCACAGTGAGATCTATGCGATATGGCCGAGAAATGTAATTTTGATGTTAACTCCCAAACCGCTGCGCAGAAGTCAACCAAACTTCACCCATTAGTGTATTGTATCACAATCTAGTAGTTACATGTGGAAATTTGGTTATTGGACATTTGGTTTGAGCGCAATCATTAAACTTAGGTCAAAAAAGCCATTTAAGCCTTTTCACAGTGAGATCTATGCGATATGGCCGAGAGATGTAATTTTGATGTTAACTCCCAAACCGCTGTGCAGAAGTCAACCAAACTTCACCCAATAGTGTATTGTATCACAATCTAGTAGTTACATTTGAAAATTTTGTTCTAGGAAATTTTGTTTGAGCGCAATCATCAAACTTAATTAAAAAAGTCATTTAAGCCTTTTCACAGTGAGATCTATGCGATATGGCCGAGAAATGTAATTTTGATGTTAACTCCCAAACCTCTGCGCAGAAGTCAACCAAACTTCACCCATTAGTGTATTGTATCACAATCTAGTAGTTACATGTGGAAATTTGGTTCTAGGACATTTGATTTGAGCGCAATCCTCAAACTTAGGTCAAAAAAGCCATTTAAGCCTTTTCACAGTGAGATCTATGCGATATGGCCGAGAAATGTAATTTTGATGTTAACTCCCAAACCGCTGCGCAGAAGTCAACCAAACTTCACCCAATAGTGTATTGTATCACATTCTAGTAGTTACATTTAAAAATTTCGTTCTAGGACATTTGGTTTGAGCGCAATCTTTAAACTTAGGTCAAAAAAGCCATTTAAGCCTTTTCACAGTGAGATCTATGCGATATGGCCGAGAAATGTAATTTTGATGTTAACTCCCAAACCGCTGCGCAGAAGTCAACCAAACTTCACCCAATAGTGTATTGTATCACAATCTAGTAGTTGCATTTGAAAATTTTGTTCTAGGACATTTTGTTTGAACGCAATCATCAAACTTAATTAAAAAAGTCATTTAAGCCTTTTCACAGTGAGATCTATGCGATATGGCCGAGAAATGTAATTTTGATGTTAACTCCCAAACCGCTGCGCAGAAGTCAACCAAACTTCACCCAATAGTGTATTGTATCACAATCTAGTAGTTACATTTGGAAATTTGGTTCTTGGACATTTGATTTGAGCGCAATCCTCAAACTTAGGTCAAAAAAGCCATTTAAGCCTTTTCACAGTGAGATCTATGCGATATGGCCGAGAAATGTAATTTTGATGTTAACTCCCAAACCGCTGCGCAGAAGTCAACCAAACTTCACCCAATAGTGTATTGTATCACAATCTAGTAGTTACATTTGAAAATTTTGTTCTATGACATTTTGTTTGAACGCAATCATCAAACTTAATTAAAAAAGTCATTTAAGCCTTTTCACAGTGAGATCTATGCGATATGGCCGAGAAATGTAATTTTGATGTTAACTCCCAAACCGCCTCGCAGAAGTCAACCAAACTTCACCCATTAGTGTGTTGTATCACAATCTAGTAGTTACATGTGGAAATTTGGTTATTGGACATTTGGTTTGAGCGCAATCATTAAACTTAGGTCAAAAAAGCCATTTAAGCCTTTTCACAGTGAGATCTATGCGATATGGCCGAGAAATGTAATTTTGATGTTAACTCCAAAACCGCTGCGCAGAAGTCAACCAAACTTCACCCAATAGTGTATTGTATCACAATCTAGTAGTTACATTTGAAAATTTTGTTCTAGGAAATTTTGTTTGAGCGCAATCATCAAACTTAATTAAAAAAGTCATTTAAGCCTTTTCACAGTGAGATCTATGCGATATGGCCGAGAAATGTAATTTTGATGTTAACTCCCAAACCTCTGCGCAGAAGTCAACCAAACTTCACCCATTAGTGTATTGTATCACAATCTAGTAGTTACATGTGGAAATTTTGTTCTAGGACATTTGATTTGAGCGCAATCCTCAAACTTAGGTCAAAAAAGCCATTTAAGCCTTTTCACAGTGAGATCTATGCGATATGGCCGAGAAATGTAATTTTTATGTTAACTCCCAAACCGCTGCGCAGAAGTCAACCAAACTTCACCCAATAGTGTATTGTATCACATTCTAGTAGTTACATTTGAAAATTTCGTTCTAGGACATTTGGTTTGAGCGCAATCTTTAAACTTAGGTCAAAAAAGCCATTTAAGCCTTTTCACAGTGAGATCTATGCGATATGGCCGAGAAATGTAATTTTGATGTTAACTCCCAAACCGCTGCGCAGAAGTCAACCAAACTTCACCCAATAGTGTATTGTATCACAATCTAGTAGTTACATTTGAAAATTTTGTTCTAGGACATTTTGTTTGAACGCAATCATCAAACTTAATTAAAAAAGTCATTTAAGCCTTTTCACAGTGAGATCTATGCGATATGGCCGAGAAATGTAATTTTGATGTTAACTCCCAAACCGCTGCGCAGAAGTCAACCAAACTTCACCCAATAGTGTATTGTATCACAATCTAGTAGTTACATTTGAAAATTTTGTTCTAGGACATTTTGTTTGAACGCAATCATCAAACTTAATTAAAAAAGTCATTTAAGCCTTTTCACGGTGAGATCTATGCGATATGGCCGAGAAATGTAATTTTGATGTTAACTCCCAAACTGCTGCGCAGAAGTCAACCAAACTTCACCCAATAGTGTATTGTATCACATTCTAGTAGTTACATTTGAAAATTTCGTTCTAGGACATTTGGTTTGAGCGCAATCATTAAACTTAGGTCAAAAAAGCCATTTAAGCCTTTTCACAGTGAGATCTATGCGATATGGCCGAGAAATGTAATTTTGATGTTAACTCCCAAACCGCTGCGCAGAAGTCAACTAAACTTCACCCAATAGTGTATTGTATCACATTCTAGTAGTTACATTTGAAAATTTCGTTCTAGGACATTTGGTTTGAGCGCAATCCTCAAACTTAGGTCAAAAAAGCCATTTAAGCCTTTTCACAGTGAGATCTATGCGATATGGCCGAGAAATGTAATTTTGATGTTAACTCCCAAACCGCTGCGCAGAAGTCAACCAAACTTCACCCAATAGTGTATTGTATCACAATCTAGTAGTTACATTTGAAAATTTTGTTCTAGGACATTTTGTTTGAACGCAATCATCAAACTTAATTAAAAAAGTCATTTAAGCCTTTTCACAGTGAGATCTATGCGATATGGCCGAGAAATGTAATTTTGATGTTAACTCCCAAACCGCTGCGCAGAAGTCAACCAAACTTCACCCAATAGTGTATTGTATCACAATCTAGTAGTTACATTTGGAAATTTGGTTCTTGGACATTTGATTTGAGCGCAATCCTCAAACTTAGGTCAAAAAAGCCATTTAAGCCTTTTCACAGTGAGATCTATGCGATATGGCCGAGAATGTAATTTTGATGTTAACTCCCAAACCGCTGCGCAGAAGTCAACCAAACTTCACCCAATAGTGTATTGTATCACAATCTAGTAGTTACATTTGAACATTTTGTTCTAGGACATTTTGTTTGAACGCAATCATCAAACTTAATTAAAAAAGTCATTTAAGCCTTTTCACAGTGAGATCTATGCGATATGGCCGAGAAATGTAATTTTGATGTTAACTCCCAAACCGCTGCGCAGAAGTCAACCAAACTTCACCCAATAGTGTATTGTATCACATTCTAGTAGTTACATTTGAAAATTTGGTTCTTGGACATTTGGTTTGAGCGCAATTATTAAACTTAGGTCAAAAAAGCCATTTAAGCCTTTTCACAGTGAGATCTATGCGATATGGCCGAGAAATGTAATTTTGATGTTAACTCCCAAACCGCTGCGCAGAAGTCAACCAAACTTCACCCAATAGTGTATTGTATCACAATCTAGTAGTTACATGTGGAAATTTGGTTCTAGGACATTTGATTTGAGCGCAATCCTCAAACTTAGGTCAAAAAAGCCATTTAAGCCTTTTCACAGTGAGATCTATGCGATATGGCCGAGAAATGTAATTTTGATGTTAACTCCCAAACCGCTGCGCAGAAGTCAACCAAACTTCACCCAATAGTGTATTGTATCACATTCTAGTAGTTACATTTGAAAATTTCGTTCTAGGACATTTGGTTTGAGCGCAATCTTTAAACTTAGGTCAAAAAAGCCATTTAAGCCTTTTCACAGTGAGATCTATGCGATATGGCCGAGGAATGTAATTTTGATGTTAACTCCCAAACCGCTGCGCAGAAGTCAACCAAACTTCACCCAATAGTGTATTGTATCACAATCTAGTAGTTACATTTGAAAATTTTGTTCTAGGAAATTTTGTTTGAGCGCAATCATCAAACTTAATTAAAAAAGTCATTTAAGCCTTTTCACAGTGAGATCTATACGATATGGCCGAGAAATGTAATTTTGATGTTAACTCCCAAACCTCTGCGCAGAAGTCAACCAAACTTCACCCATTAGTGTATTGTATCACAATCTAGTAGTTACATGTGGAAATTTGGTTCTAGGACATTTGATTTGAGCGCAATCCTCAAACTTAGGTCAAAAAAGCCATTTAAGCCTTTTCACAGTGAGATCTATGCGATATGGCCGAGAAATGTAATTTTGATGTTAACTCCCAAACCGCTGCGCAGAAGTCAACCAAACTTCACCCAATAGTGTATTGTATCACATTCTAGTAGTTACATTTGAAAATTTCGTTCTAGGACATTTGGTTTGAGCGCAATCTTTAAACTTAGGTCAAAAAAGCCATTTAAGCCTTTTCACAGTGAGATCTATGCGATATGGCCGAGAAATGTAATTTTGATGTTAACTCCCAAACCGCTGCGCAGAAGTCAACCAAACTTCACCCAATAGTGTATTGTATCACAATCTAGTAGTTACATTTGAAAATTTTGTTCTAGGACATTTTGTTTGAACGCAATCATCAAACTTAATTAAAAAAGTCATTTAAGCCTTTTCACAGTGAGATCTATGCGATATGGCCGAGAAATGTAATTTTGATGTTAACTCCCAAACCGCTGCGCAGAAGTCAACCAAACTTCACCCAATAGTGTATTGTATCACAATCTAGTAGTTACATTTGGAAATTTGGTTCTTGGACATTTGATTTGAGCGCAATCCTCAAACTTAGGTCAAAAAAGCCATTTAAGCCTTTTCACAGTGAGATCTATGCGATATGGCCGAGAATGTAATTTTGATGTTAACTCCCAAACCGCTGCGCAGAAGTCAACCAAACTTCACCCAATAGTGTATTGTATCACAATCTAGTAGTTACATTTGAAAATTTTGTTCTAGGACATTTTGTTTGAACGCAATCATCAAACTTAATTAAAAAAGTCATTTAAGCCTTTTCACAGTGAGATCTATGCGATATGGCCGAGAAATGTAATTTTGATGTTAACTCCCAAACCGCTGCGCAGAAGTCAACCAAACTTCACCCAATAGTGTATTGTATCACATTCTAGTAGTTACATTTGAAAATTTGGTTCTTGGACATTTGGTTTGAGCGCAATTATTAAACTTAGGTCAAAAAAGCCATTTAAGCCTTTTCACAGTGAGATCTATGCGATATGGCCGAGAAATGTAATTTTGATGTTAACTCCCAAACCGCTGCGCAGAAGTCAACCAAACTTCACCCAATAGTGTATTGTATCACAATCTAGTAGTTACATGTGGAAATTTGGTTCTAGGACATTTGATTTGAGCGCAATCCTCAAACTTAGGTCAAAAAAGCCATTTAAGCCTTTTCACAGTGAGATCTATGCGATATGGCCGAGAAATGTAATTTTGATGTTAACTCCCAAACCGCTGCGCAGAAGTCAACCAAACTTCACCCAATAGTGTATTGTATCACATTCTAGTAGTTACATTTGAAAATTTCGTTCTAGGACATTTGGTTTGAGCGCAATCTTTAAACTTAGGTCAAAAAAGCCATTTAAGCCTTTTCACAGTGAGATCTATGCGATATGGCCGAGGAATGTAATTTTGATGTTAACTCCCAAACCGCTGCGCAGAAGTCAACCAAACTTCACCCAATAGTGTATTGTATCACAATCTAGTAGTTACATTTGAAAATTTTGTTCTAGGACATTTTGTTTGAACGCAATCATCAAACTTAATTAAAAAAGTCATTTAAGCCTTTTCACAGTGAGATCTATGCGATATGGCCGAGAAATGTAATTTTGATGTTAACTCCCAAACCGCTGCGCAGAAGTCAACCAAACTTCACCCAATAGTGTATTGTATCACAATCTAGTAGTTACATTTGGAAATTGGGTTCTTGGACATTTGATTTGAGCGCAATCCTCAAACTTAGGTCAAAAAAGCCATTTAAGCCTTTTCACAGTGAGATCTATGCGATATGGCCGAGAAATGTAATTTTGATGTTAACTCCCAAACCGCTGCGCAGAAGTCAACCAAACTTCACCCATTAGTGTATTGTATCACAATCTAGTAGTTACATGTGGAAATTTGGTTATTGGACATTTGGTTTGAGCGCAATCATTAAACTTAGGTCAAAAAAGCCATTTAAGCCTTTTCACAGTGAGATCTATGCGATATGGCCGAGAGATGTAATTTTGATGTTAACTCCCAAACCGCTGTGCAGAAGTCAACCAAACTTCACCCAATAGTGTATTGTATCACAATCTAGTAGTTACATTTGAAAATTTTGTTCTAGGAAATTTTGTTTGAGCGCAATCATCAAACTTAATTAAAAAAGTCATTTAAGCCTTTTCACAGTGAGATCTATGCGATATGGCCGAGAAATGTAATTTTGATGTTAACTCCCAAACCTCTGCGCAGAAGTCAACCAAACTTCACCCATTAGTGTATTGTATCACAATCTAGTAGTTACATGTGGAAATTTGGTTCTAGGACATTTGATTTGAGCGCAATCCTCAAACTTAGGTCAAAAAAGCCATTTAAGCCTTTTCACAGTGAGATCTATGCGATATGGCCGAGAAATGTAATTTTGATGTTAACTCCCAAACCGCTGCGCAGAAGTCAACCAAACTTCACCCAATAGTGTATTGTATCACATTCTAGTAGTTACATTTAAAAATTTCGTTCTAGGACATTTGGTTTGAGCGCAATCTTTAAACTTAGGTCAAAAAAGCCATTTAAGCCTTTTCACAGTGAGATCTATGCGATATGGCCGAGAAATGTAATTTTGATGTTAACTCCCAAACCGCTGCGCAGAAGTCAACCAAACTTCACCCAATAGTGTATTGTATCACAATCTAGTAGTTGCATTTGAAAATTTTGTTCTAGGACATTTTGTTTGAACGCAATCATCAAACTTAATTAAAAAAGTCATTTAAGCCTTTTCACAGTGAGATCTATGCGATATGGCCGAGAAATGTAATTTTGATGTTAACTCCCAAACCGCTGCGCAGAAGTCAACCAAACTTCACCCAATAGTGTATTGTATCACAATCTAGTAGTTACATTTGGAAATTTGGTTCTTGGACATTTGATTTGAGCGCAATCCTCAAACTTAGGTCAAAAAAGCCATTTAAGCCTTTTCACAGTGAGATCTATGCGATATGGCCGAGAAATGTAATTTTGATGTTAACTCCCAAACCGCTGCGCGGAAGTCAACCAAACTTCACCCAATAGTGTATTGTATCACAATCTAGTAGTTACATTTGAAAATTTTGTTCTAGGACATTTTGTTTGAACGCAATCATCAAACTTAATTAAAAAAGTCATTTAAGCCTTTTCACAGTGAGATCTATTCGATATGGCCGAGAAATGTAATTTTGATGTTAACTCCCAAACCGCTGCGCAGAAGTCAACCAAACTTCACCCAATAGTGTATTTTATCACAATCTAGTAGTTACATTTGGAAATTTAGTTCTTGGACATTTGATTTGAGCGCAATCATTAAACTTAATTAAAAAAGTCATTTAAGCCTTTTCACAGTGAGATCTATGCGATATGGCCGAGAAATGTAATTTTGATGTTAACTCCCAAACCGCTGCGCAGAAGTCAACCAAACTTCACCCATTAGTGTATTGTATCACAATCTAGTAATTACATGTGGAAATTTGGTTCTAGGACATATGATTTGAGCGCAATCCTCAAACTTAGGTCAAAAAAGCCATTTAAGCCTTTTCACAGTGAGATCTATGCGATATGGCCGAGAAATGTAATTTTGATGTTAACTCCCAAACCGCTGCGCAGAAGTCAACCAAACTTCACCCAATATTGTATTGTATCACAATCTAGTAGTTACATTTGAAAATTTTGTTCTATGACATTTTGTTTGAACGCAATCATCAAACTTAATTAAAAAAGTCATTTAAGCCTTTTCACAGTGAGATCTATGCGATATGGCCGAGAAATGTAATTTTGATGTTAACTCCCAAACCGCTGCGCAGAAGTCAACCAAACTTCACCCATTAGTGTATTGTATCACAATCTAGTAGTTATATGTGGAAATTTGGTTATTGGAAATTTGGTTTGAGCGCAATCATTAAACTTAGGTCAAAAAAGCCATTTAAGCCTTTTCACAGTGAGATCTATGCGATATGGCCGAGAAATGTAATTTTGATGTTAACTCCCAAACCGCTGCGCAGAAGTCAACCAAACTTCACCCAATAGTGTATTGTATCACAATCTAGTAGTTACATTTGAAAATTTTGTTCTAGGAAATTTTGTTTGAGCGCAATCATCAAACTTAATTAAAAAAGTCATTTAAGCCTTTTCACAGTGAGATCTATGCGATATGGCCGAGAAATGTAATTTTGATGTTAACTCCCAAACCTCTGCGCAGAAGTCAACCAAACTTCACCCATTAGTGTATTGTATCACAATCTAGTACTTACATGTGGAAATTTGGTTCTAGGACATTTGATTTGAGCGCAATCCTCAAACTTAGGTCAAAAAAGCCATTTAAGCCTTTTCACAGTGAGATCTATGCGATATGGCCGAGAAATGTAATTTTGATGTTAACTCCCAAACTGCTGCGCAGAAGTCAACCAAACTTCACCCAATAGTGTATTGTATCACATTCTAGTAGTTACATTTGAAAATTTCGTTCTAGGACATTTGGTTTGAGCGCAATCTTTAAACTTAGGTCAAAAAAGCCATTTAAGCCTTTTCACAGTGAGATCTATGCGATATGGCCGAGAAATGTAATTTTGATGTTAACTCCCAAACCGCTGCGCAGAAGTCAACCAAACTTCACCCAATAGTGTATTGTATCACATTCTAGTAGTTACATTTGAAAATTTCGTTCTAGGACATTTGGTTTGAGCGCAATCTTTAAACTTAGGTCAAAAAAGCCATTTAAGCCTTTTCACAGTGAGATCTATGCGATATGGCCGAGAAATGTAATTTTGATGTTAACTCCCAAACCGCTGCGCAGAAGTCAACCAAACTTCACCCAATAGTGTATTGTATCACAATCTAGTAGTTACATTTGAAAATTTTGTTCTAGGACATTTTGTTTGAACGCAATCATCAAACTTAATTAAAAAAGTCATTTAAGCCTTTTCACAGTGAGATCTATGCGATATGGCCGAGAAATGTAATTTTGATGTTAACTCCCAAACCGCTGCGCAGAAGTCAACCAAACTTCACCCAATAGTGTATTGTATCACAATCTAGTAGTTACATTTGAAAATTTTGTTCTAGGACATTTTGTTTGAACGCAATCATCAAACTTAATTAAAAAAGTCATTTAAGCCTTTTCACGGTGAGATCTATGCGATATGGCCGAGAAATGTAATTTTGATGTTAACTCCCAAACTGCTGCGCAGAAGTCAACCAAACTTCACCCAATAGTGTATTGTATCACATTCTAGTAGTTACATTTGAAAATTTCGTTCTAGGACATTTGGTTTGAGCGCAATCATTAAACTTAGGTCAAAAAAGCCATTTAAGCCTTTTCACAGTGAGATCTATGCGATATGGCCGAGAAATGTAATTTTGATGTTAACTCCCAAACCGCTGCGCAGAAGTCAACTAAACTTCACCCAATAGTGTATTGTATCACATTCTAGTAGTTACATTTGAAAATTTCGTTCTAGGACATTTGGTTTGAGCGCAATCCTCAAACTTAGGTCAAAAAAGCCATTTAAGCCTTTTCACAGTGAGATCTATGCGATATGGCCGAGAAATGTAATTTTGATGTTAACTCCCAAACCGCTGCGCAGAAGTCAACCAAACTTCACCCAATAGTGTATTGTATCACAATCTAGTAGTTACATTTGAAAATTTTGTTCTATGACATTTTGTTTGAACGCAATCATCAAACTTAATTAAAAAAGTCATTTAAGCCTTTTCACAGTGAGATCTATGCGATATGGCCGAGAAATGTAATTTTGATGTTAACTCCCAAACCGCTGCGCAGAAGTCAACCAAACTTCACCCATTAGTGTATTGTATCACAATCTAGTAGTTACATGTAGAAATTTGGTTATTGGACATTTGGTTTGAGCGCAATCATTAAACTTAGGTCAAAAAAGCCATTTAAGCCTTTTCACAGTGAGATCTATGCGATATGGCCGAGAAATGTAATTTTGATGTTAACTCCCAAACCGCTGCGCAGAAGTCAACCAAACTTCACCCAATAGTGTATTGTATCACAATCTAGTAGTTACATTTGAAAATTTTGTTCTAGGAAATTTTGTTTGAGCGCAATCATCAAACTTAATTAAAAAAGTCATTTAAGCCTTTTCACAGTGAGATCTATACGATATGGCCGAGAAATGTAATTTTGATGTTAACTCCCAAACCTCTGCGCAGAAGTCAACCAAACTTCACCCATTAGTGTATTGTATCACAATCTAGTAGTTACATGTGGAAATTTGGTTCTAGGACATTTGATTTGAGCGCAATCCTCAAACTTAGGTCAAAAAAGCCATTTAAGCCTTTTCACAGTGAGATCTATGCGATATGGCCGAGAAATGTAATTTTGATGTTAACTCCCAAACCGCTGCGCAGAAGTCAACCAAACTTCACCCAATAGTGTATTGTATCACATTCTAGTAGTTACATTTGAAAATTTCGTTCTAGGACATTTGGTTTGAGCGCAATCTTTAAACTTAGGTCAAAAAAGCCATTTAAGCCTTTTCACAGTGAGATCTATGCGATATGGCCGAGAAATGTAATTTTGATGTTAACTCCCAAACCGCTGCGCAGAAGTCAACCAAACTTCACCCAATAGTGTATTGTATCACAATCTAGTAGTTACATTTGAAAATTTTGTTCTAGGACATTTTGTTTGAACGCAATCATCAAACTTAATTAAAAAAGTCATTTAAGCCTTTTCACAGTGAGATCTATGCGATATGGCCGAGAAATGTAATTTTGATGTTAACTCCCAAACCGCTGCGCAGAAGTCAACCAAACTTCACCCAATAGTGTATTGTATCACAATCTAGTAGTTACATTTGGAAATTTGGTTCTTGGACATTTGATTTGAGCGCAATCCTCAAACTTAGGTCAAAAAAGCCATTTAAGCCTTTTCACAGTGAGATCTATGCGATATGGCCGAGAATGTAATTTTGATGTTAACTCCCAAACCGCTGCGCAGAAGTCAACCAAACTTCACCCAATAGTGTATTGTATCACAATCTAGTAGTTACATTTGAAAATTTTGTTCTAGGACATTTTGTTTGAACGCAATCATCAAACTTAATTAAAAAAGTCATTTAAGCCTTTTCACAGTGAGATCTATGCGATATGGCCGAGAAATGTAATTTTGATGTTAACTCCCAAACCGCTGCGCAGAAGTCAACCAAACTTCACCCAATAGTGTATTGTATCACATTCTAGTAGTTACATTTGAAAATTTGGTTCTTGGACATTTGGTTTGAGCGCAATTATTAAACTTAGGTCAAAAAAGCCATTTAAGCCTTTTCACAGTGAGATCTATGCGATATGGCCGAGAAATGTAATTTTGATGTTAACTCCCAAACCGCTGCGCAGAAGTCAACCAAACTTCACCCAATAGTGTATTGTATCACAATCTAGTAGTTACATGTGGAAATTTGGTTCTAGGACATTTGATTTGAGCGCAATCCTCAAACTTAGGTCAAAAAAGCCATTTAAGCCTTTTCACAGTGAGATCTATGCGATATGGCCGAGAAATGTAATTTTGATGTTAACTCCCAAACCGCTGCGCAGAAGTCAACCAAACTTCACCCAATAGTGTATTGTATCACATTCTAGTAGTTACATTTGAAAATTTCGTTCTAGGACATTTGGTTTGAGCGCAATCTTTAAACTTAGGTCAAAAAAGCCATTTAAGCCTTTTCACAGTGAGATCTATGCGATATGGCCGAGGAATGTAATTTTGATGTTAACTCCCAAACCGCTGCGCAGAAGTCAACCAAACTTCACCCAATAGTGTATTGTATCACAATCTAGTAGTTACATTTGAAAATTTTGTTCTAGGACATTTTGTTTGAACGCAATCATCAAACTTAATTAAAAAAGTCATTTAAGCCTTTTCACAGTGAGATCTATGCGATATGGCCGAGAAATGTAATTTTGATGTTAACTCCCAAACCGCTGCGCAGAAGTCAACCAAACTTCACCCAATAGTGTATTGTATCACAATCTAGTAGTTACATTTGGAAATTGGGTTCTTGGACATTTGATTTGAGCGCAATCCTCAAACTTAGGTCAAAAAAGCCATTTAAGCCTTTTCACAGTGAGATCTATGCGATATGGCCGAGAAATGTAATTTTGATGTTAACTCCCAAACCGCTGCGCAGAAGTCAACCAAACTTCACCCATTAGTGTATTGTATCACAATCTAGTAGTTACATGTGGAAATTTGGTTATTGGACATTTGGTTTGAGCGCAATCATTAAACTTAGGTCAAAAAAGCCATTTAAGCCTTTTCACAGTGAGATCTATGCGATATGGCCGAGAGATGTAATTTTGATGTTAACTCCCAAACCGCTGTGCAGAAGTCAACCAAACTTCACCCAATAGTGTATTGTATCACAATCTAGTAGTTACATTTGAAAATTTTGTTCTAGGAAATTTTGTTTGAGCGCAATCATCAAACTTAATTAAAAAAGTCATTTAAGCCTTTTCACAGTGAGATCTATGCGATATGGCCGAGAAATGTAATTTTGATGTTAACTCCCAAACCTCTGCGCAGAAGTCAACCAAACTTCACCCATTAGTGTATTGTATCACAATCTAGTAGTTACATGTGGAAATTTGGTTCTAGGACATTTGATTTGAGCGCAATCCTCAAACTTAGGTCAAAAAAGCCATTTAAGCCTTTTCACAGTGAGATCTATGCGATATGGCCGAGAAATGTAATTTTGATGTTAACTCCCAAACCGCTGCGCAGAAGTCAACCAAACTTCACCCAATAGTGTATTGTATCACATTCTAGTAGTTACATTTAAAAATTTCGTTCTAGGACATTTGGTTTGAGCGCAATCTTTAAACTTAGGTCAAAAAAGCCATTTAAGCCTTTTCACAGTGAGATCTATGCGATATGGCCGAGAAATGTAATTTTGATGTTAACTCCCAAACCGCTGCGCAGAAGTCAACCAAACTTCACCCAATAGTGTATTGTATCACAATCTAGTAGTTGCATTTGAAAATTTTGTTCTAGGACATTTTGTTTGAACGCAATCATCAAACTTAATTAAAAAAGTCATTTAAGCCTTTTCACAGTGAGATCTATGCGATATGGCCGAGAAATGTAATTTTGATGTTAACTCCCAAACCGCTGCGCAGAAGTCAACCAAACTTCACCCAATAGTGTATTGTATCACAATCTAGTAGTTACATTTGGAAATTTGGTTCTTGGACATTTGATTTGAGCGCAATCCTCAAACTTAGGTCAAAAAAGCCATTTAAGCCTTTTCACAGTGAGATCTATGCGATATGGCCGAGAAATGTAATTTTGATGTTAACTCCCAAACCGCTGCGCGGAAGTCAACCAAACTTCACCCAATAGTGTATTGTATCACAATCTAGTAGTTACATTTGAAAATTTTGTTCTAGGACATTTTGTTTGAACGCAATCATCAAACTTAATTAAAAAAGTCATTTAAGCCTTTTCACAGTGAGATCTATTCGATATGGCCGAGAAATGTAATTTTGATGTTAACTCCCAAACCGCTGCGCAGAAGTCAACCAAACTTCACCCAATAGTGTATTTTATCACAATCTAGTAGTTACATTTGGAAATTTAGTTCTTGGACATTTGATTTGAGCGCAATCATTAAACTTAATTAAAAAAGTCATTTAAGCCTTTTCACAGTGAGATCTATGCGATATGGCCGAGAAATGTAATTTTGATGTTAACTCCCAAACCGCTGCGCAGAAGTCAACCAAACTTCACCCATTAGTGTATTGTATCACAATCTAGTAATTACATGTGGAAATTTGGTTCTAGGACATATGATTTGAGCGCAATCCTCAAACTTAGGTCAAAAAAGCCATTTAAGCCTTTTCACAGTGAGATCTATGCGATATGGCCGAGAAATGTAATTTTGATGTTAACTCCCAAACCGCTGCGCAGAAGTCAACCAAACTTCACCCAATATTGTATTGTATCACAATCTAGTAGTTACATTTGAAAATTTTGTTCTATGACATTTTGTTTGAACGCAATCATCAAACTTAATTAAAAAAGTCATTTAAGCCTTTTCACAGTGAGATCTATGCGATATGGCCGAGAAATGTAATTTTGATGTTAACTCCCAAACCGCTGCGCAGAAGTCAACCAAACTTCACCCATTAGTGTATTGTATCACAATCTAGTAGTTATATGTGGAAATTTGGTTATTGGAAATTTGGTTTGAGCGCAATCATTAAACTTAGGTCAAAAAAGCCATTTAAGCCTTTTCACAGTGAGATCTATGCGATATGGCCGAGAAATGTAATTTTGATGTTAACTCCCAAACCGCTGCGCAGAAGTCAACCAAACTTCACCCAATAGTGTATTGTATCACAATCTAGTAGTTACATTTGAAAATTTTGTTCTAGGAAATTTTGTTTGAGCGCAATCATCAAACTTAATTAAAAAAGTCATTTAAGCCTTTTCACAGTGAGATCTATGCGATATAGCCGAGAAATGTAATTTTGATGTTAACTCCCAAACCTCTGCGCAGAAGTCAACCAAACTTCACCCATTAGTGTATTGTATCACAATCTAGTAGTTACATGTGGAAATTTGGTTCTAGGACATTTGATTTGAGCGCAATCCTCAAACTTAGGTCAAAAAAGCCATTTAAGCCTTTTCACAGTGAGATCTATGCGATATGGCCGAGAAATGTAATTTTGATGTTAACTCCCAAACTGCTGCGCAGAAGTCAACCAAACTTCACCCAATAGTGTATTGTATCACATTCTAGTAGTTACATTTGAAAATTTCGTTCTAGGACATTTGGTTTGAGCGCAATCTTTAAACTTAGGTCAAAAAAGCCATTTAAGCCTTTTCACAGTGAGATCTATGCGATATGGCCGAGAAATGTAATTTTGATGTTAACTCCCAAACCGCTGCGCAGAAGTCAACCAAACTTCACCCATTAGTGTATTGTATCACAATCTAGTAGTTACATGTGGAAATTTGGTTATTGGACATTTGGTTTGAGCGCAATCATTAAACTTAGGTCAAAAAAGCCATTTAAGCCTTTTCACAGTGAGATCTATGCGATATGGCCGAGAAATGTAATTTTGATGTTAACTCCCAAACCGCTGTGCAGAAGTCAACCAAACTTCACCCAATAGTGTATTGTATCACAATCTAGTAGTTACATTTGAAAATTTTGTTCTAGGAAATTTTGTTTGAGCGCAATCATCAAACTTAATTAAAAAAGTCATTTAAGCCTTTTCACAGTGAGATCTATGCGATATGGCCGAGAAATGTAATTTTGATGTTAACTCCCAAACCTCTGCGCAGAAGTCAACCAAACTTCACCCATTAGTGTATTGTATCACAATCTAGTAGTTACATGTGGAAATTTGGTTCTAGGACATTTGATTTGAGCGCAATCCTCAAACTTATGTCAAAAAAGCCATTTAAGCCTTTTCACAGTGAGATCTATGCGATATGGCCGAGAAATGTAATTTTGATGTTAACTCCCAAACCGCTGCGCAGAAGTCAACCAAACTTCACCCAATAGTGTATTGTATCACATTCTAGTAGTTACATTTGAAAATTTCGTTCTAGGACATTTGGTTTGAGCGCAATCTTTAAACTTAGGTCAAAAAAGCCATTTAAGCCTTTTCACAGTGAGATCTATGCGATATGGCCGAGAAATGTAATTTTGATGTTAACTCCCAAACCGCTGCGCAGAAGTCAACCAAACTTCACCCAATAGTGTATTGTATCACAATCTAGTAGTTGCATTTGAAAATTTTGTTCTAGGACATTTTGTTTGAACGCAATCATCAAACTTAATTAAAAAAGTCATTTAAGCCTTTTCACAGTGAGATCTATGCGATATGGCCGAGAAATGTAATTTTGATGTTAACTCCCAAACCGCTGCGCAGAAGTCAACCAAACTTCACCCAATAGTGTATTGTATCACAATCTAGTAGTTACATTTGGAAATTTGGTTCTTGGACATTTGATTTGAGCGCAATCCTCAAACTTAGGTCAAAAAAGCCATTTAAGCCTTTTCACAGTGAGATCTATGCGATATGGCCGAGAAATGTAATTTTGATGTTAACTCCCAAACCGCTGCGCGGAAGTCAACCAAACTTCACCCAATAGTGTATTGTATCACAATCTAGTAGTTACATTTGAAAATTTTGTTCTAGGACATTTTGTTTGAACGCAATCATCAAACTTAATTAAAAAAGTCATTTAAGCCTTTTCACAGTGAGATCTATTCGATATGGCCGAGAAATGTAATTTTGATGTTAACTCCCAAACCGCTGCGCAGAAGTCAACCAAACTTCACCCAATAGTGTATTTTATCACAATCTAGTAGTTACATTTGGAAATTTAGTTCTTGGACATTTGATTTGAGCGCAATCATTAAACTTAATTAAAAAAGTCATTTAAGCCTTTTCACAGTGAGATCTATGCGATATGGCCGAGAAATGTAATTTTGATGTTAACTCCCAAACCGCTGCGCAGAAGTCAACCAAACTTCACCCATTAGTGTATTGTATCACAATCTAGTAATTACATGTGGAAATTTGGTTCTAGGACATTTGATTTGAGCGCAATCCTCAAACTTAGGTCAAAAAAGCCATTTAAGCCTTTTCACAGTGAGATCTATGCGATATGGCCGAGAAATGTAATTTTGATGTTAACTCCCAAACCGCTGCGCAGAAGTCAACCAAACTTCACCCAATAGTGTATTGTATCACAATCTAGTAGTTACATTTGAAAATTTTGTTCTATGACATTTTGTTTGAACGCAATCATCAAACTTAATTAAAAAAGTCATTTAAGCCTTTTCACAGTGAGATCTATGCGATATGGCCGAGAAATGTAATTTTGATGTTAACTCCCAAACCGCTGCGCAGAAGTCAACCAAACTTCACCCATTAGTGTATTGTATCACAATCTAGTAGTTATATGTGGAAATTTGGTTATTGGAAATTTGGTTTGAGCGCAATCATTAAACTTAGGTCAAAAAAGCCATTTAAGCCTTTTCACAGTGAGATCTATGCGATATGGCCGAGAAATGTAATTTTGATGTTAACTCCCAAACCGCTGCGCAGAAGTCAACCAAACTTCACCCAATAGTGTATTGTATCACAATCTAGTAGTTACATTTGAAAATTTTGTTCTAGGAAATTTTGTTTGAGCGCAATCATCAAACTTAATTAAAAAAGTCATTTAAGCCTTTTCACAGTGAGATCTATGCGATATGGCCGAGAAATGTAATTTTGATGTTAACTCCCAAACCTCTGCGCAGAAGTCAACCAAACTTCACCCATTAGTGTATTGTATCACAATCTAGTAGTTACATGTGGAAATTTGGTTCTAGGACATTTGATTTGAGCGCAATCCTCAAACTTAGGTCAAAAAAGCCATTTAAGCCTTTTCACAGTGAGATCTATGCGATATGGCCGAGAAATGTAATTTTGATGTTAACTCCCAAACTGCTGCGCAGAAGTCAACCAAACTTCACCCAATAGTGTATTGTATCACATTCTAGTAGTTACATTTGAAAATTTCGTTCTAGGACATTTGGTTTGAGCGCAATCTTTAAACTTAGGTCAAAAAAGCCATTTAAGCCTTTTCACAGTGAGATCTATGCGATATGGCCGAGGAATGTAATTTTGATGTTAACTCCCAAACCGCTGCGCAGAAGTCAACCAAACTTCACCCAATAGTGTATTGTATCACAATCTAGTAGTTACATTTGAAAATTTTGTTCTAGGACATTTTGTTTGAACGCAATCATCAAACTTAATTAAAAAAGTCATTTAAGCCTTTTCACAGTGAGATCTATGCGATATGGCCGAGAAATGTAATTTTGATGTTAACTCCCAAACCGCTGCGCAGAAGTCAACCAAACTTCACCCAATAGTGTATTGTATCAAAATCTAGTAGTTACATTTGGAAATTTAGTTCTTGGACATTTGATTTGAGCGCAATCCTCAAACTTAGGTCAAAAAAGCCATTTAAGCCTTTTCACAGTGAGATCTATGCGATATGGCCGAGAAATGTAATTTTGATGTTAACTCCCAAACCGCTGCGCAGAAGTCAACCAAACTTCACCCAATAGTGTATTGTATCACAATCTAGTAGTTACATTTGAAAATTTTGTTCTAGGACATTTTGTTTGAACGCAATCATCAAACTTAATTAAAAAAGTCATTTAAGCCTTTTCACAGTGAGATCTATGCGATATGGCCGAGAAATGTAATTTTGATGTTAACTCCCAAACCGCTGCGCAGAAGTCAACCAAACTTCACCCAATAGTGTATTTTATCACAATCTAGTAGTTACATTTGGAAATTTAGTTCTAGGACATTTGATTTGAGCGCAATCATTAAACTTAATTAAAAAAGTCATTTAAGCCTTTTCACAGTGAGATCTCTGCGATATGGCCGAGAAATGTAATTTTGATGTTAACTCCCAAACCGCTGCGCAGAAGTCAACCAAACTTCACCCATTAGTGTATTGTATCACAATCTAGTAATTACATGTGGAAATTTGGTTCTAGGACATTTGATTTGAGCGCAATCCTCAAACTTAGGTCAAAAAAGCCATTTAAGCCTTTTCACAGTGAGATCTATGCGATATGGCCGAGAAATGTAATTTTGATGTTAACTCCCAAACCGCTGCGCAGAAGTCAACCAAACTTCACCCAATAGTGTATTGTATCACAATCTAGTAGTTACATTTGAAAATTTTGTTCTATGACATTTTGTTTGAACGCAATCATCAAACTTAATTAAAAAAGTCATTTAAGCCTTTTCACAGTGAGATCTATGCGATATGGCCGAGAAATGTAATTTTGATGTTAACTCCCAAACCGCTGCGCAGAAGTCAACCAAACTTCACCCATTAGTGTATTGTATCACAATCTAGTAGTTACATGTGGAAATTTGGTTATTGGACATTTGGTTTGAGCGCAATCATTAAACTTAGGTCAAAAAAGCCATTTAAGCCTTTTCACAGTGAGATCTATGCGATATGGCCGAGAAATGTAATTTTGATGTTAACTCCCAAACCGCTGCGCAGAAGTCAACCAAACTTCACCCAATAGTGTATTGTATCACAATCTAGTAGTTACATTTGAAAATTTTGTTCTAGGAAATTTTGTTTGAGCGCAATCATCAAACTTAATTAAAAAAGTCATTTAAGCCTTTTCACAGTGAGATCTATGCGATATGGCCGAGAAATGTAATTTTGATGTTAACTCCCAAACCTCTGCGCAGAAGTCAACCAAACTTCACCCATTAGTGTATTGTATCACAATCAAGTAGTTACATGTGGAAATTTGGTTCTAGGACATTTGATTTGAGCGCAATCCTCAAACTTAGGTCAAAAAAGCCATTTAAGCCTTTTCACAGTGAGATCTATGCGATATGGCCGAGAAATGTAATTTTGATGTTAACTCCCAAACCGCTGCGCAGAAGTCAACCAAACTTCACCCAATAGTGTATTGTATCACATTCTAGTAGTTACATTTGAAAATTTCGTTCTAGGACATTTGGTTTGAGCGCAATCTTTAAACTTAGGTCAAAAAAGCCATTTAAGCCTTTTCACAGTGAGATCTATGCGATATGGCCGAGAAATGTAATTTTGATGTTAACTCCCAAACCGCTGCGCAGAAGTCAACCAAACTTCACCCAATAGTGTATTGTATCACAATCTAGTAGTTACATTTGAAAATTTTGTTCTAGGACATTTTGTTTGAACGCAATCATCAAACTTAATTAAAAAAGTCATTTAAGCCTTTTCACAGTGAGATCTATGCGATATGGCCGAGAAATGTAATTTTGATGTTAACTCCCAAACCGCTGCGCAGAAGTCAACCAAACTTCACCCAATAGTGTATTGTATCACAATCTAGTAGTTACATTTGAAAATTTTGTTCTAGGACATTTTGTTTGAACGCAATCATCAAACTTAATTAAAAAAGTCATTTAAGCCTTTTCACAGTGAGATCTATGCGATATGGCCGAGAAATGTAATTTTGATGTTAACTCCCAAACCGCTGCGCAGAAGTCAACCAAACTTCACCCAATAGTGTATTGTATCACATTCTAGTAGTTACATTTGAAAATTTCGTTCTAGGACATTTGGTTTGAGCGCAATCATTAAACTTAGGTCAAAAAAGCCATTTAAGCCTTTTCACAGTGAGATCTATGCGATATGGCCGAGAAATGTAATTTTGATGTTAACTCCCAAACCGCTGCGCAGAAGTCAACTAAACTTCACCCAATAGTGTATTGTATCACATTCTAGTAGTTACATTTGAAAATTTCGTTCTAGGACATTTGGTTTGAGCGCAATCATTAAACTTAATTAAAAAAGTCATTTAAGCCTTTTCACAGTGAGATCTATGCGATATGGCCGAGAAATGTAATTTTGATGTTAACTCCCAAACCGCTGCGCAGAAGTCAACCAAACTTCACCCAATAGTGTATTGTATCACAATCTATTAGTTACATTTGGAAATTTGGTTCTTGGACATTTGATTTGAGCGCAATCCTCAAACTTAGGTCAAAAAAGCCATTTAAGCCTTTTCACAGTGAGATCTATGCGATATGGCCGAGAAATGTAATTTTGATGTTAACTCCCAAACCGCTGCGCAGAAGTCAACCAAACTTCACCCATTAGTGTATTGTATCACAATCTAGTAGTTACATGTGGAAATTTGGTTATTGGACATTTGGTTTGAGCGCAATCATTAAACTTAGGTCAAAAAAGCCATTTAAGCCTTTTCACAGTGAGATCTATGCGATATGGCCGAGAAATGTAATTTTGATGTTAACTCCCAAACCGCTGCGCAGAAGTCAACCAAACTTCACCCAATAGTGTATTGTATCACAATCTAGTAGTTACATTTGAAAATTTTGTTCTAGGAAATTTTGTTTGAGCGCAATCATCAAACTTAATTAAAAAAGTCATTTAAGCCTTTTCACAGTGAGATCTATGCGATATGGCCGAGAAATGTAATTTTGATGTTAACTCCCAAACCTCTGCGCAGAAGTCAACCAAACTTCACCCATTAGTGTATTGTATCACAATCAAGTAGTTACATGTGGAAATTTGGTTCTAGGACATTTGATTTGAGCGCAATCCTCAAACTTAGGTCAAAAAAGCCATTTAAGCCTTTTCACAGTGAGATCTATGCGATATGGCCGAGAAATGTAATTTTGATGTTAACTCCCAAACCGCTGCGCAGAAGTCAACCAAACTTCACCCAATAGTGTATTGTATCACATTCTAGTAGTTACATTTGAAAATTTCGTTCTAGGACATTTGGTTTGAGCGCAATCTTTAAACTTAGGTCAAAAAAGCCATTTAAGCCTTTTCACAGTGAGATCTATGCGATATGGCCGAGAAATGTAATTTTGATGTTAACTCCCAAACCGCTGCGCAGAAGTCAACCAAACTTCACCCAATAGTGTATTGTATCACAATCTAGTAGTTACATTTGAAAATTTTGTTCTAGGACATTTTGTTTGAACGCAATCATCAAACTTAATTAAAAAAGTCATTTAAGCCTTTTCACAGTGAGATCTATGCGATATGGCCGAGAAATGTAATTTTGATGTTAACTCCCAAACCGCTGCGCAGAAGTCAACCAAACTTCACCCAATAGTGTATTGTATCACAATCTAGTAGTTACATTTGAAAATTTTGTTCTAGGACATTTTGTTTGAACGCAATCATCAAACTTAATTAAAAAAGTCATTTAAGCCTTTTCACAGTGAGATCTATGCGATATGGCCGAGAAATGTAATTTTGATGTTAACTCCCAAACCGCTGCGCAGAAGTCAACCAAACTTCACCCAATAGTGTATTGTATCACATTCTAGTAGTTACATTTGAAAATTTCGTTCTAGGACATTTGGTTTGAGCGCAATCATTAAACTTAGGTCAAAAAAGCCATTTAAGCCTTTTCACAGTGAGATCTATGCGATATGGCCGAGAAATGTAATTTTGATGTTAACTCCCAAACCGCTGCGCAGAAGTCAACTAAACTTCACCCAATAGTGTATTGTATCACATTCTAGTAGTTACATTTGAAAATTTCGTTCTAGGACATTTGGTTTGAGCGCAATCATTAAACTTAATTAAAAAAGTCATTTAAGCCTTTTCACAGTGAGATCTATGCGATATGGCCGAGAAATGTAATTTTGATGTTAACTCCCAAACCGCTGCGCAGAAGTCAACCAAACTTCACCCAATAGTGTATTGTATCACAATCTATTAGTTACATTTGGAAATTTGGTTCTTGGACATTTGATTTGAGCGCAATCCTCAAACTTAGGTCAAAAAAGCCATTTAAGCCTTTTCACAGTGAGATCTATGCGATATGGCCGAGAAATGTAATTTTGATGTTAACTCCCAAACCGCTGCGCAGAAGTCAACCAAACTTCACCCATTAGTGTATTGTATCACAATCTAGTAGTTACATGTGGAAATTTGGTTATTGGACATTTGGTTTGAGCGCAATCATTAAACTTAGGTCAAAAAAGCCATTTTAACCTTTTCACAGTGAGATCTATGCGATATGGCCGAGAAATGTAATTTTGATGTTAACTCCCAAACCGCTGCGCAGAAGTCAACCAAACTTCACCCAATAGTGTATTGTATCACATTCTAGTAGTTACATTTGAAAATTTTGTTCTAGGAAATTTTGTTTGAGCGCAATCATCAAACTTAATTAAAAAAGTCATTTAAGCCTTTTCACAGTGAGATCTATGCGATATGGCCGAGAAATGTAATTTTGATGTTAACTCCCAAACCTCTGCGCAGAAGTCAACCAAACTTCACCCATTAGTGTATTGTATCACAATCTAGTAGTTACATTTGGAAATTTGGTTCTAGGACATTTGATTTGAGCGCAATCCTCAAACTTAGGTCAAAAAAGCCATTTAAGCCTTTTCACAGTGAGATCTATGCGATATGGCCGAGAAATGTAATTTTGATGTTAACTCCCAAACCGCTGCGCAGAAGTCAACCAAACTTCACCCAATAGTGTATTGTATCACATTCTAGTAGTTACATTTGAAAATTTCGTTCTAGGACATTTGGTTTGAGCGCAATCTTTAAACTTAGGTCAAAAAAGCCATTTAAGCCTTTTCACAGTGAGATCTATGCGATATGGCCGAGAAATGTAATTTTGATGTTAACTCCCAAACCGCTGCGCAGAAGTCAACCAAACTTCACCCAATAGTGTATTGTATCACAATCTAGTAGTTGCATTTGAAAATTTTGTTCTAGGACATTTTGTTTGAACGCAATCATCAAACTTAATTAAAAAAGTCATTTAAGCCTTTTCACAGTGAGATCTATGCGATATGGCCGAGAAATGTAATTTTGATGTTAACTCCCAAACCGCTGCGCAGAAGTCAACCAAACTTCACCCAATAGTGTATTGTATCACAATCTAGTAGTTACATTTGGAAATTTGGTTCTTGGACATTTGATTTGAGCGCAATCCTCAAACTTAGGTCAAAAAAGCCATTTAAGCCTTTTCACAGTGAGATCTATGCGATATGGCCGAGAAATGTAATTTTGATGTTAACTCCCAAACCGCTGCGCAGAAGTCAACCAAACTTCACCCAATAGTGTATTGTATCACAATCTAGTAGTTACATTTGAAAATTTTGTTCTAGGACATTTTGTTTGAACGCAATCATCAAACTTAATTAAAAAAGTCATTTAAGCCTTTTCACAGTGAGATCTATGCGATATGGCCGAGAAATGTAATTTTGATGTTAACTCCCAAACCGCTGCGCAGAAGTCAACCAAACTTCACCCAATAGTGTATTTTATCACAATCTAGTAGTTACATTTGGAAATTTAGTTCTTGGACATTTGATTTGAGCGCAATCATTAAACTTAATTAAAAAAGTCATTTAAGCCTTTTCACAGTGAGATCTATGCGATATGACCGAGAAATGTAATTTTGATGTTAACTCCCAAACCGCTGCGCAGAAGTCAACTAAACTTCACCCATTAGTGTATTGTATCACAATCTAGTAATTACCTGTGGAAATTTGGTTCTAGGACATTTGATTTGAGCGCAATCCTCAAACTTAGGTCAAAAAAGCCATTTAAGCCTTTTCACAGTGAGATCTATGCGATATGGCCGAGAAATGTAATTTTGATGTTAACTCCCAAACCGCTGCGCAGAAGTCAACCAAACTTCACCCAATAGTGTATTGTATCACAATCTAGTAGTTACATTTGAAAATTTTGTTCTATGACATTTTGTTTGAACGCAATCATCAAACTTAATTAAAAAAGTCATTTAAGCCTTTTCACAGTGAGATCTATGCGATATGGCAAAGAAATGTAATTTTGATGTTAACTCCCAAACCGCTGCGCAGAAGTCAACCAAACTTCACCCATTAGTGTATTGTATCACAATCTAGTAGTTATATGTGGAAATTTGGTTATTGGAAATTTGGTTTGAGCGCAATCATTAAACTTAGGTCAAAAAAGCCATTTAAGCCTTTTCACAGTGAGATCTATGCGATATGGCCGAGAAATGTAATTTTGATGTTAACTCCCAAACCGCTGCGCAGAAGTCAACCAAACTTCACCCAATAGTGTATTGTATCACAATCTAGTAGTTACATTTGAAAATTTTGTTCTAGGAAATTTTGTTTGAGCGCAATCATCAAACTTAATTAAAAAGTCATTTAAGCCTTTTCACAGTGAGATCTATGCGATATGGCCGAGAAATGTAATTTTGATGTTAACTCCCAAACCGCTGCGCAGAAGTCAACCAAACTTCACCCATTAGTGTATTGTATCACAATCTAGTAGTTATATGTGGAAATTTGGTTATTGGAAATTTGGTTTGAGCGCAATCATTAAACTTAGGTCAAAAAAGCCATTTAAGCCTTTTCACAGTGAGATCTATGCGATATGGCCGAGAAATGTAATTTTGATGTTAACTCCCAAACCGCTGCGCAGAAGTCAACCAAACTTCACCCAATAGTGTATTGTATCACAATCTAGTAGTTACATTTGAAAATTTTGTTCTAGGAAATTTTGTTTGAGCGCAATCATCAAACTTAATTAAAAAGTCATTTAAGCCTTTTCACAGTGAGATCTATGCGATATGGCCGAGAAATGTAATTTTGATGTTAACTCATAAACCTCTGCGCAAAAGTCAACCAAACTTCACCCATTAGTGTATTGTATCACAATCTAGTAGTTACATGTGGAAATTTGGTTCTAGGACATTTGATTTGAGCGCAATCCTCAAACTTAGGTCAAAAAAGCCATTTAAGCCTTTTCACAGTGAGATCTATGCGATATGGCCGAGAAATGTAATTTTGATGTTAACTCCCAAACCGCTGCGCAGAAGTCAACCAAACTTCACCCAATAGTGTATTGTATCACATTCTAGTAGTTACATTTGAAAATTTCGGTCTAGGACATTTGGTTTGAGCGCAATCTTTAAACTTAGGTCAAAAAAGCCATTTAAGCCTTTTCACAGTGAGATCTATGCGATATGGCCGAGGAATGTAATTTTGATGTTAACTCCCAAACCGCTGCGCAGAAGTCAACCAAACTTCACCCAATAGTGTATTGTATCACAATCTAGTAGTTATATTTGAAAATTTTGTTCTAGGACATTTTGTTTGAACGCAATCATCAAACTTAATTAAAAAAGTCATTTAAGCCTTTTCACAGTGAGATCTATGCGATATGGCCGAGAAATGTAATTTTGATGTTAACTCCCAAACCGCTGCGCAGAAGTCAACCAAACTTCACCCAATAGTGTATTGTATCACAATCTAGTAGTTACATTTGGAAATTTGGTTCTTGGACATTTGATTTGAGCGCAATCCTCAAACTTAGGTCAAAAAAGCCATTTAAGCCTTTTCACAGTGAGATCTATGCGATATGGCCGAGAAATGTAATTTTGATGTTAACTCCCAAACCGCTGCGCAGAAGTCAACCAAACTTCACCCAATAGTGTATTGTATCACAATCTAGTAGTTACATTTGAAAATTTTGTTCTAGGACATTTTGTTTGAACGCAATCATCAAACTTAATTAAAAAAGTCATTTAAGCCTTTTCACAGTGAGATCTATGCGATATGGCCGAGAAATGTAATTTTGATGTTAACTCCCAAACCGCTGCGCAGAAGTCAACCAAACTTCACCCAATAGTGTATTTTATCACAATCTAGTAGTTACATTTGGAAATTTAGTTCTAGGACATTTGATTTGAGCGCAATCATTAAACTTAATTAAAAAAGTCATTTAAGCCTTTTCACAGTGAGATCTATGCGATATGGCCGAGAAATGTAATTTTGATGTTAACTCCCAAACCGCTGCGCAGAAGTCAACCAAACTTCACCCATTAGTGTATTGTATCACAATCTAGTAATTACATGTGGAAATTTGGTTCTAGGACATTTGATTTGAGCGCAATCCTCAAACTTAGGTCAAAAAAGCCATTTAAGCCTTTTCACAGTGAGATCTATGCGATATGGCCGAGAAATGTAATTTTGATGTTAACTCCCAAACCGCTGCGCAGAAGTCAACCAAACTTCACCCAATAGTGTATTGTATCACAATCTAGTAGTTACATTTGAAAATTTTGTTCTATGACATTTTGTTTGAACGCAATCATCAAACTTAATTAAAAAAGTCATTTAAGCCTTTTCACAGTGAGATCTATGCGATATGGCCGAGAAATGTAATTTTGATGTTAACTCCCAAACCGCTGCGCAGAAGTCAACCAAACTTCACCCATTAGTGTATTGTATCACAATCTAGTAGTTACATGTGGAAATTTGGTTATTGGACATTTGGTTTGAGCGCAATCATTAAACTTAGGTCAAAAAAGCCATTTAAGCCTTTTCACAGTGAGATCTATGCGATATGGCCGAGAAATGTAATTTTGATGTTAACTCCCAAACCGCTGCGCAGAAGTCAACCAAACTTCACCCAATAGTGTATTGTATCACAATCTAGTAGTTACATTTGAAAATTTTGTTTTAGGAAATTTTGTTTGAGCGCAATCATCAAACTTAATTAAAAAAGTCATTTAAGCCTTTTCACAGTGAGATCTATGCGATATGGCCGAGAAATGTAATTTTGATGTTAACTCCCAAACCTCTGCGCAGAAGTCAACCAAACTTCACCCATTAGTGTATTGTATCACAATCTAGTAGTTACATGTGGAAATTTGGTTCTAGGACATTTGATTTGAGCGCAATCCTCAAACTTAGGTCAAAAAAGCCATTTAAGCCTTTTCACAGTGAGATCTATGCGATATGGCCGAGAAATGTAATTTTGATGTTAACTCCCAAACCGCTGCGCAGAAGTCAACCAAACTTCACCCAATAGTGTATTGTATCACATTCTAGTAGTTACATTTGAAAATTTCGTTCTAGGACATTTGGTTTGAGCGCAATCTTTAAACTTAGGTCAAAAAAGCCATTTAAGCCTTTTCACAGTGAGATCTATGCGATATGGCCGAGAAATGTAATTTTGATGTTAACTCCCAAACCGCTGCGCAGAAGTCAACCAAACTTCACCCAATAGTGTATTGTATCACAATCTAGTAGTTACATTTGAAAATTTTGTTCTAGGACATTTTGTTTGAACGCAATCATCAAACTTAATTAAAAAAGTCATTTAAGCCTTTTCACAGTGAGATCTATGCGATATGGCCGAGAAATGTAATTTTGATGTTAACTCCCAAACCGCTGCGCAGAAGTCAACTAAACTTCACCCAATAGTGTATTGTATCACATTCTAGTAGTTACATTTGAAAATTTCGTTCTAGGACATTTGGTTTGAGCGCAATCATTAAACTTAATTAAAAAAGTCATTTAAGCCTTTTCACAGTGAGATCTATGCGATATGGCCGAGAAATGTAATTTTGATGTTAACTCCCAAACCGCTGCGCAGAAGTCAACCAAACTTCACCCATTAGTGTATTGTATCACAATCTAGTAATTACATGTGGAAATTTGGTTCTAGGACATTTGATTTGAGCGCAATCCTCAAACTTAGGTCAAAAAAGCCATTTAAGCCTTTTCACAGTGAGATCTATGCGATATGGCCGAGAAATGTAATTTTGATGTTAACTCCCAAACCGCTGCGCAGAAGTCAACCAAACTTCACCCAATAGTGTATTGTATCACATTCTAGTAGTTACATTTGAAAATTTCGTTCTAGGACATTTGGTTTGAGCGCAATCTTTAAACTTAGGTCAAAAAAGCCATTTAAGCCTTTTCACAGTGAGATCTATGCGATATGGCCGAGGAATGTAATTTTGATGTTAACTCCCAAACCGCTGCGCAGAAGTCAACCAAACTTCACCCAATAGTGTATTGTATCACAATCTAGTAGTTACATTTGAAAATTTTTTTCTAGGACATTTTGTTTGAACGCAATCATCAAACTTAATTAAAAAAGTCATTTAAGCCTTTTCACAGTGAGATCTATGCGATATGGCCGAGAAATGTAATTTTGATGTTAACTCCCAAACCGCTGCGCAGAAGTCAACCAAACTTCACCCAATAGTGTATTGTATCACAATCTATTAGTTACATTTGGAAATTTGGTTCTTGGACATTTGATTTGAGCGCAATCCTCAAACTTAGGTCAAAAAAGCCATTTAAGCCTTTTCACAGTGAGATCTATGCGATATGGCCGAGAAATGTAATTTTGATGTTAACTCCCAAACCGCTGCGCAGAAGTCAACCAAACTTCACCCATTAGTGTATTGTATCACAATCTAGTAGTTACATGTGGAAATTTGGTTATTGGACATTTGGTTTGAGCGCAATCATTAAACTTAGGTCAAAAAAGCCATTTTAACCTTTTCACAGTGAGATCTATGCGATATGGCCGAGAAATGTAATTTTGATGTTAACTCCCAAACCGCTGCGCAGAAGTCAACCAAACTTCACCCAATAGTGTATTGTATCACATTCTAGTAGTTACATTTGAAAATTTTGTTCTAGGAAATTTTGTTTGAGCGCAATCATCAAACTTAATTAAAAAAGTCATTTAAGCCTTTTCACAGTGAGATCTATGCGATATGGCCGAGAAATGTAATTTTGATGTTAACTCCCAAACCTCTGCGCAGAAGTCAACCAAACTTCACCCATTAGTGTATTGTATCACAATCTAGTAGTTACATGTGGAAATTTGGTTCTAGGACATTTGATTTGAGCGCAATCCTCAAACTTAGGTCAAAAAAGCCATTTAAGCCTTTTCACAGTGAGATCTATGCGATATGGCCGAGAAATGTAATTTTGATGTTAACTCCCAAACCGCTGCGCAGAAGTCAACCAAACTTCACCCAATAGTGTATTGTATCACATTCTAGTAGTTACATTTGAAAATTTCGTTCTAGGACATTTGGTTTGAGCGCAATCTTTAAACTTAGGTCAAAAAAGCCATTTAAGCCTTTTCACAGTGAGATCTATGCGATATGGCCGAGAAATGTAATTTTGATGTTAACTCCCAAACCGCTGCGCAGAAGTCAACCAAACTTCACCCAATAGTGTATTGTATCACAATCTAGTAGTTGCATTTGAAAATTTTGTTCTAGGACATTTTGTTTGAACGCAATCATCAAACTTAATTAAAAAAGTCATTTAAGCCTTTTCACAGTGAGATCTATGCGATATGGCCGAGAAATGTAATTTTGATGTTAACTCCCAAACCGCTGCGCAGAAGTCAACCAAACTTCACCCAATAGTGTATTTTATCACAATCTAGTAGTTACATTTGGAAATTTAGTTCTTGGACATTTGATTTGAGCGCAATCATTAAACTTAATTAAAAAAGTCATTTAAGCCTTTTCACAGTGAGATCTATGCGATATGGCCGAGAAATGTAATTTTGATGTTAACTCCCAAACCGCTGCGCAGAAGTCAACTAAACTTCACCCATTAGTGTATTGTATCACAATCTAGTAATTACCTGTGGAAATCTGGTTCTAGGACATTTGATTTGAGCGCAATCCTCAAACTTAGGTCAAAAAAGCCATTTAAGCCTTTTCACAGTGAGATCTATGCGATATGGCCGAGAAATGTAATTTTGATGTTAACTCCCAAACCGCTGCGCAGAAGTCAACCAAACTTCACCCAATAGTGTATTGTATCACAATCTAGTAGTTACATTTGAAAATTTTGTTCTATGACATTTTGTTTGAACGCAATCATCAAACTTAATTAAAAAAGTCATTTAAGCCTTTTCACAGTGAGATCTATGCGATATGGCCGAGAAATGTAATTTTGATGTTAACTCCCAAACCGCTGCGCAGAAGTCAACCAAACTTCACCCATTAGTGTATTGTATCACAATCTAGTAGTTATATGTGGAAATTTGGTTATTGGAAATTTGGTTTGAGCGCAATCATTAAACTTAGGTCAAAAAAGCCATTTAAGCCTTTTCACAGTGAGATCTATGCGATATGGCCGAGAAATGTAATTTTGATGTTAACTCCCAAACCGCTGCGCAGAAGTCAACCAAACTTCACCCAATAGTGTATTGTATCACAATCTAGTAGTTACATTTGAAAATTTTGTTCTAGGAAATTTTGTTTGAGCGCAATCATCAAACTTAATTAAAAAGTCATTTAAGCCTTTTCACAGTGAGATCTATGCGATATGGCCGAGAAATGTAATTTTGATGTTAACTCATAAACCTCTGCGCAAAAGTCAACCAAACTTCACCCATTAGTGTATTGTATCACAATCTAGTAGTTACATGTGGAAATTTGGTTCTAGGACATTTGATTTGAGCGCAATCCTCAAACTTAGGTCAAAAAAGCCATTTAAGCCTTTTCACAGTGAGATCTATGCGATATGGCCGAGAAATGTAATTTTGATGTTAACTCCCAAACCGCTGCGCAGAAGTCAACCAAACTTCACCCAATAGTGTATTGTATCACATTCTAGTAGTTACATTTGAAAATTTTGTTCTAGGACATTTGGTTTGAGCGCAATCTTTAAACTTAGGTCAAAAAAGCCATTTAAGCCTTTTCACAGTGAGATCTATGCGATATGGCCGAGGAATGTAATTTTGATGTTAACTCCCAAACCGCTGCGCAGAAGTCAACCAAACTTCACCCAATAGTGTATTGTATCACAATCTAGTAGTTATATTTGAAAATTTTGTTCTAGGACATTTTGTTTGAACGCAATCATCAAACTTAATTAAAAAAGTCATTTAAGCCTTTTCACAGTGAGATCTATGCGATATGGCCGAGAAATGTAATTTTGATGTTAACTCCCAAACCGCTGCGCAGAAGTCAACCAAACTTCACCCAATAGTGTATTGTATCACAATCTAGTAGTTACATTTGGAAATTTGGTTCTTGGACATTTTGTTTGAACGCAATCATCAAACTTAATTAAAAAAGTCATTTAAGCCTTTTCACAGTGAGATCTATGCGATATGGCCGAGAAATGTAATTTTGATGTTAACTCCCAAACCGCTGCGCAGAAGTCAACCAAACTTCACCCATTAGTGTATTGTATCACAATCTAGTAGTTACATGTGGAAATTTGGTTATTGGACATTTGGTTTGAGCGCAATCATTAAACTTAGGTCAAAAAAGCCATTTAAGCCTTTTCACAGTGAGATCTATGCGATATGGCCGAGAAATGTAATTTTGATGTTAACTCCCAAACCGCTGCGCAGAAGTCAACCAAACTTCACCCAATAGTGTATTGTATCACAATCTAGTAGTTACATTTGAAAATTTTGTTTTAGGAAATTTTGTTTGAGCGCAATCATCAAACTTAATTAAAAAAGTCATTTAAGCCTTTTCACAGTGAGATCTATGCGATATGGCCGAGAAATGTAATTTTGATGTTAACTCCCAAACCTCTGCGCAGAAGTCAACCAAACTTCACCCATTAGTGTATTGTATCACAATCTAGTAGTTACATGTGGAAATTTGGTTCTAGGACATTTGATTTGAGCGCAATCCTCAAACTTAGGTCAAAAAAGCCATTTAAGCCTTTTCACAGTGAGATCTATGCGATATGGCCGAGAAATGTAATTTTGATGTTAACTCCCAAACCGCTGCGCAGAAGTCAACCAAACTTCACCCAATAGTGTATTGTATCACATTCTAGTAGTTACATTTGAAAATTTCGTTCTAGGACATTTGGTTTGAGCGCAATCTTTAAACTTAGGTCAAAAAAGCCATTTAAGCCTTTTCACAGTGAGATCTATGCGATATGGCCGAGAAATGTAATTTTGATGTTAACTCCCAAACCGCTGCGCAGAAGTCAACCAAACTTCACCCAATAGTGTATTGTATCACAATCTAGTAGTTACATTTGAAAATTTTGTTCTAGGACATTTTGTTTGAACGCAATCATCAAACTTAATTAAAAAAGTCATTTAAGCCTTTTCACAGTGAGATCTATGCGATATGGCCGAGAAATGTAATTTTGATGTTAACTCCCAAACCGCTGCGCAGAAGTCAACTAAACTTCACCCAATAGTGTATTGTATCACATTCTAGTAGTTACATTTGAAAATTTCGTTCTAGGACATTTGGTTTGAGCGCAATCATTAAACTTAATTAAAAAAGTCATTTAAGCCTTTTCACAGTGAGATCTATGCGATATGGCCGAGAAATGTAATTTTGATGTTAACTCCCAAACCGCTGCGCAGAAGTCAACCAAACTTCACCCATTAGTGTATTGTATCACAATCTGGTAATTACATGTGGAAATTTGGTTCTAGGACATTTGATTTGAGCGCAATCCTCAAACTTAGGTCAAAAAAGCCATTTAAGCCTTTTCACAGTGAGATCTATGCGATATGGCCGAGAAATGTAATTTTGATGTTAACTCCCAAACCGCTGCGCAGAAGTCAACCAAACTTCACCCAATAGTGTATTGTATCACATTCTAGTAGTTACATTTGAAAATTTCGTTCTAGGACATTTGGTTTGAGCGCAATCTTTAAACTTAGGTCAAAAAAGCCATTTAAGCCTTTTCACAGTGAGATCTATGCGATATGGCCGAGGAATGTAATTTTGATGTTAACTCCCAAACCGCTGCGCAGAAGTCAACCAAACTTCACCCAATAGTGTATTGTATCACAATCTAGTAGTTACATTTGAAAATTTTTTTCTAGGACATTTTGTTTGAACGCAATCATCAAACTTAATTAAAAAAGTCATTTAAGCCTTTTCACAGTGAGATCTATGCGATATGGCCGAGAAATGTAATTTTGATGTTAACTCCCAAACCGCTGCGCAGAAGTCAACCAAACTTCACCCAATAGTGTATTGTATCACAATCTATTAGTTACATTTGGAAATTTGGTTCTTGGACATTTGATTTGAGCGCAATCCTCAAACTTAGGTCAAAAAAGCCATTTAAGCCTTTTCACAGTGAGATCTATGCGATATGGCCGAGAAATGTAATTTTGATGTTAACTCCCAAACCGCTGCGCAGAAGTCAACCAAACTTCACCCATTAGTGTATTGTATCACAATCTAGTAGTTACATGTGGAAATTTGGTTATTGGACATTTGGTTTGAGCGCAATCATTAAACTTAGGTCAAAAAAGCCATTTTAACCTTTTCACAGTGAGATCTATGCGATATGGCCGAGAAATGTAATTTTGATGTTAACTCCCAAACCGCTGTGCAGAAGTCAACCAAACTTCACCCAATAGTGTATTGTATCACAATCTAGTAGTTACATTTGAAAATTTTGTTCTAGGAAATTTTGTTTGAGCGCAATCATCAAACTTAATTAAAAAAGTCATTTAAGCCTTTTCACAGTGAGATCTATGCGATATGGCCGAGAAATGTAATTTTGATGTTAACTCCCAAACCTCTGCGCAGAAGTCAACCAAACTTCACCCATTAGTGTATTGTATCACAATCTAGTAGTTACATGTGGAAATTTGGTTCTAGGACATTTGATTTGAGCGCAATCCTCAAACTTAGGTCAAAAAAGCCATTTAAGCCTTTTCACAGTGAGATCTATGCGATATGGCCGAGAAATGTAATTTTGATGTTAACTCCCAAACCGCTGCGCAGAAGTCAACCAAACTTCACCCAATAGTGTATTGTATCACATTCTAGTAGTTACATTTGAAAATTTCGTTCTAGGACATTTGGTTTGAGCGCAATCTTTAAACTTAGGTCAAAAAAGCCATTTAAGCCTTTTCACAGTGAGATCTATGCGATATGGCCGAGAAATGTAATTTTGATGTTAACTCCCAAACCGCTGCGCAGAAGTCAACCAAACTTCACCCAATAGTGTATTGTATCACAATCTAGTAGTTACATTTGAAAATTTTGTTCTAGGACATTTTGTTTGAACGCAATCATCAAACTTAATTAAAAAAGTCATTTAAGCCTTTTCACAGTGAGATCTATGCGATATGGCCGAGAAATGTAATTTTGATGTTAACTCCCAAACCGCTGCGCAGAAGTCAACCAAACTTCACCCAATAGTGTATTTTATCACAATCTAGTAGTTACATTTGGAAATTTAGTTCTTGGACATTTGATTTGAGCGCAATCATTCAACTTAATTAAAAAAGTCATTTAAGCCTTTTCACAGTGAGATCTATGCGATATGGCCGAGAAATGTAATTTTGATGTTAACTCCCAAACCGCTGCGCAGAAGTCAACCAAACTTCACCCATTAGTGTATTGTATCACAATCTAGTAATTACATGTGGAAATTTGGTTCTAGGACATTTGACTTGAGCGCAATCCTCAAACTTAGGTCAAAAAAGCCATTTAAGCCTTTTCACAGTGAGATCTATGCGATATGGCCGAGAAATGTAATTTTGATGTTAACTCCCAAACCGCTGCGCAGAAGTCAACCAAACTTCACCCATTAGTGTATTGTATCACAATCTAGTAGTTATATGTGGAAATTTGGTTATTGGAAATTTGGTTTGAGCGCAATCATTAAACTTAGGTCAAAAAAGCCATTTAAGCCTTTTCACAGTGAGATCTATGCGATATGGCCGAGAAATGTAATTTTGATGTTAACTCCCAAACCGCTGCGCAGAAGTCAACCAAACTTCACCCAATAGTGTATTGTATCACAATCTAGTAGTTACATTTGAAAATTTTGTTCTAGGAAATTTTGTTTGAGCGCAATCATCAAACTTAATTAAAAAAGTCATTTAAGCCTTTTCACAGTGAGATCTATGCGATATGGCCGAGAAATGTAATTTTGATGTTAACTCCCAAACCTCTGCGCAGAAGTCAACCAAACTTCACCCATTAGTGTATTGTATCACAATCTAGTAGTTACATGTGGAAATTTGGTTCTAGGACATTTGATTTGAGCGCAATCCTCAAACTTAGGTCAAAAAAGCCATTTAAGCCTTTTCACAGTGAGATCTATGCGATATGGCCGAGAAATGTAATTTTGATGTTAACTCCCAAACCGCTGCGCAGAAGTCAACCAAACTTCACCCAATAGTGTATTGTATCACAATCTAGTAGTTACATTTGAAAATTTTGTTCTAGGACATTTTGTTTGAACGCAATCATCAAACTTAATTAAAAAAGTCATTTAAGCCTTTTCACAGTGAGATCTATGCGATATGGCCGAGAAATGTAATTTTGATGTTAACTCCCAAACCGCTGCGCAGAAGTCAACCAAACTTCACCCAATAGTGTATTTTATCACAATCTAGTAGTTACATTTGGAAATTTAGTTCTAGGACATTTGATTTGAGCGCAATCATTAAACTTAATTAAAAAAGTCATTTAAGCCTTTTCACAGTGAGATCTATGCGATATGGCCGAGAAATGTAATTTTGATGTTAACTCCCAAACCGCTGCGCAGAAGTCAACCAAACTTCACCCATTAGTGTATTGTATCACAATCTAGTAGTTACATGTGGAAATTTGGTTATTGGACATTTGGTTTGAGCGCAATCATTAAACTTAGGTCAAAAAAGCCATTTAAGCCTTTTCACAGTGAGATCTATGCGATATGGCCGAGAAATGTAATTTTGATGTTAACTCCCAAACCGCTGCGCAGAAGTCAACCAAACTTCACCCAATAGTGTATTGTATCACAATCTAGTAGTTACATTTGAAAATTTTGTTCTAGGAAATTTTGTTTGAGCGCAATCATCAAACTTAATTAAAAAAGTCATTTAAGCCTTTTCACAGTGAGATCTATGCGATATGGCCGAGAAATGTAATTTTGATGTTAACTCCCAAACCTCTGCGCAGAAGTCAACCAAACTTCACCCATTAGTGTATTGTATCACAATCTAGTAGTTACATGTGGAAATTTGGTTCTAGGACATTTGATTTGAGCGCAATCCTCAAACTTAGGTCAAAAAAGCCATTTAAGCCTTTTCACAGTGAGATCTATGCGATATGGCCGAGAAATGTAATTTTGATGTTAACTCCCAAACCGCTGCGCAGAAGTCAACCAAACTTCACCCAATAGTGTATTGTATCACATTCTAGTAGTTACATTTGAAAATTTCGTTCTAGGACATTTGGTTTGAGCGCAATCTTTAAACTTAGGTCAAAAAAGCCATTTAAGCCTTTTCACAGTGAGATCTATGCGATATGGCCGAGAAATGTAATTTTGATGTTAACTCCCAAACCGCTGCGCAGAAGTCAACCAAACTTCACCCAATAGTGTATTGTATCACAATCTAGTAGTTACATTTGAAAATTTTGTTCTAGGAAATTTTGTTTGAGCGCAATCATCAAACTTAATTAAAAAAGTCATTTAAGCCTTTTCACAGTGAGATCTATGCGATATGGCCGAGAAATGTAATTTTGATGTTAACTCCCAAACCGCTGCGCAGAAGTCAACCAAACTTCACCCAATAGTGTATTGTATCACAATCTAGTAGTTACATTTGAAAATTTTGTTCTAGGACATTTTGTTTGAACGCAATCATCAAACTTAATTAAAAAAGTCATTTAAGCCTTTTCACAGTGAGATCTATGCGATATGGCCGAGAAATGTAATTTTGATGTTAACTCCCAAACCGCTGCGCAGAAGTCAACCAAACTTCACCCAATAGTGTATTGTATCACAATCTAGTAGTTACATTTGAAAATTTTGTTCTAGGACATTTTGTTTGAACGCAATCATCAAACTTAATTAAAAAAGTCATTTAAGCCTTTTCACAGTGAGATCTATGCGATATGGCCGAGAAATGTAATTTTGATGTTAACTCCCAAACCGCTGCGCAGAAGTCAACCAAACTTCACCCAATAGTGTATTGTATCACAATCTAGTAGTTACATGTGGAAATTTGGTTATTGGACATTTGGTTTGAGCGCAATCATTAAACTTAGGTCAAAAAAGCCATTTAAGCCTTTTCACAGTGAGATCTATGCGATATGGCCGAGAAATGTAATTTTGATGTTAACTCCCAAACCGCTGCGCAGAAGTCAACCAAACTTCACCCAATAGTGTATTGTATCACAATCTAGTAGTTACATTTGAAAATTTTGTTCTAGGAAATTTTGTTTGAGCGCAATCATCAAACTTAATTAAAAAAGTCATTTAAGCCTTTTCACAGTGAGATCTATGCGATATGGCCGAGAAATGTAATTTTGATGTTAACTCCCAAACCGCTGCGCAGAAGTCAACCAAACTTCACCCAATAGTGTATTGTATCACAATCTAGTAGTTACATTTGAAAATTTTGTTCTAGGACATTTTGTTTGAACGCAATCATCAAACTTAATTAAAAAAGTCATTTAAGCCTTTTCACAGTGAGATCTATGCGATATGGCCGAGAAATGTAATTTTGATGTTAACTCCCAAACCGCTGCGCAGAAGTCAACCAAACTTCACCCAATAGTGTATTGTATCACAATCTAGTAGTTACATTTGAAAATTTTGTTCTAGGACATTTTGTTTGAACGCAATCATCAAACTTAATTAAAAAAGTCATTTAAGCCTTTTCACAGTGAGATCTATGCGATATGGCCGAGAAATGTAATTTTGATGTTAACTCCCAAACCGCTGCGCAGAAGTCAACCAAACTTCACCCAATAGTGTATTGTATCACATTCTAGTAGTTACATTTGAAAATTTCGTTCTAGGACATTTGGTTTGAGCGCAATCATTAAACTTAGGTCAAAAAAGCCATTTAAGCCTTTTCACAGTGAGATCTATGCGATATGGCCGAGAAATGTAATTTTGATGTTAACTCCCAAACCGCTGCGCAGAAGTCAACTAAACTTCACCCAATAGTGTATTGTATCACATTCTAGTAGTTACATTTGAAAATTTCGTTCTAGGACATTTGGTTTGAGCGCAATCATTAAACTTAATTAAAAAAGTCATTTAAGCCTTTTCACAGTGAGATCTATGCGATATGGCCGAGAAATGTAATTTTGATGTTAACTCCCAAACCGCTGCGCAGAAGTCAACCAAACTTCACCCATTAGTGTATTGTATCACAATCTAGTAATTACATGTGGAAATTTGGTTCTAGGACATTTGATTTGAGCGCAATCCTCAAACTTAGGTCAAAAAAGCCATTTAAGCCTTTTCACAGTGAGATCTATGCGATATGGCCGAGAAATGTAATTTTGATGTTAACTCCCAAACCGCTGCGCAGAAGTCAACCAAACTTCACCCAATAGTGTATTGTATCACATTCTAGTAGTTACATTTGAAAATTTCGTTCTAGGACATTTGGTTTGAGCGCAATCTTTAAACTTAGGTCAAAAAAGCCATTTAAGCCTTTTCACAGTGAGATCTATGCGATATGGCCGAGGAATGTAATTTTGATGTTAACTCCCAAACCGCTGCGCAGAAGTCAACCAAACTTCACCCAATAGTGTATTGTATCACAATCTAGTAGTTACATTTGAAAATTTTTTTCTAGGACATTTTGTTTGAACGCAATCATCAAACTTAATTAAAAAAGTCATTTAAGCCTTTTCACAGTGAGATCTATGCGATATGGCCGAGAAATGTAATTTTGATGTTAACTCCCAAACCGCTGCGCAGAAGTCAACCAAACTTCACCCAATAGTGTATTGTATCACAATCTATTAGTTACATTTGGAAATTTGGTTCTTGGACATTTGATTTGAGCGCAATCCTCAAACTTAGGTCAAAAAAGCCATTTAAGCCTTTTCACAGTGAGATCTATGCGATATGGCCGAGAAATGTAATTTTGATGTTAACTCCCAAACCGCTGCGCAGAAGTCAACCAAACTTCACCCATTAGTGTATTGTATCACAATCTAGTAGTTACATGTGGAAATTTGGTTATTGGACATTTGGTTTGAGCGCAATCATTAAACTTAGGTCAAAAAAGCCATTTTAACCTTTTCACAGTGAGATCTATGCGATATGGCCGAGAAATGTAATTTTGATGTTAACTCCCAAACCGCTGTGCAGAAGTCAACCAAACTTCACCCAATAGTGTATTGTATCACAATCTAGTAGTTACATTTGAAAATTTTGTTCTAGGAAATTTTGTTTGAGCGCAATCATCAAACTTAATTAAAAAAGTCATTTAAGCCTTTTCACAGTGAGATCTATGCGATATGGCCGAGAAATGTAATTTTGATGTTAACTCCCAAACCTCTGCGCAGAAGTCAACCAAACTTCACCCATTAGTGTATTGTATCACAATCTAGTAGTTACATGTGGAAATTTGGTTCTAGGACATTTGATTTGAGCGCAATCCTCAAACTTAGGTCAAAAAAGCCATTTAAGCCTTTTCACAGTGAGATCTATGCGATATGGCCGAGAAATGTAATTTTGATGTTAACTCCCAAACCGCTGCGCAGAAGTCAACCAAACTTCACCCAATAGTGTATTGTATCACAATCTAGTAGTTACATTTGAAAATTTTGTTCTAGGAAATTTTGTTTGAGCGCAATCATCAAACTTAATTAAAAAAGTCATTTAAGCCTTTTCACAGTGAGATCTATGCGATATGGCCGAGAAATGTAATTTTGATGTTAACTCCCAAACCGCTGCGCAGAAGTCAACCAAACTTCACCCAATAGTGTATTGTATCACAATCTAGTAGTTACATTTGAAAATTTTGTTCTAGGACATTTTGTTTGAACGCAATCATCAAACTTAATTAAAAAAGTCATTTAAGCCTTTTCACAGTGAGATCTATGCGATATGGCCGAGAAATGTAATTTTGATGTTAACTCCCAAACCGCTGCGCAGAAGTCAACCAAACTTCACCCAATAGTGTATTGTATCACAATCTAGTAGTTACATTTGAAAATTTTGTTCTAGGACATTTTGTTTGAACGCAATCATCAAACTTAATTAAAAAAGTCATTTAAGCCTTTTCACAGTGAGATCTATGCGATATGGCCGAGAAATGTAATTTTGATGTTAACTCCCAAACCGCTGCGCAGAAGTCAACCAAACTTCACCCAATAGTGTATTGTATCACATTCTAGTAGTTACATTTGAAAATTTCGTTCTAGGACATTTGGTTTGAGCGCAATCATTAAACTTAGGTCAAAAAAGCCATTTAAGCCTTTTCACAGTGAGATCTATGCGATATGGCCGAGAAATGTAATTTTGATGTTAACTCCCAAACCGCTGCGCAGAAGTCAACTAAACTTCACCCAATAGTGTATTGTATCACATTCTAGTAGTTACATTTGAAAATTTCGTTCTAGGACATTTGGTTTGAGCGCAATCATTAAACTTAATTAAAAAAGTCATTTAAGCCTTTTCACAGTGAGATCTATGCGATATGGCCGAGAAATGTAATTTTGATGTTAACTCCCAAACCGCTGCGCAGAAGTCAACCAAACTTCACCCATTAGTGTATTGTATCACAATCTAGTAATTACATGTGGAAATTTGGTTCTAGGACATTTGATTTGAGCGCAATCCTCAAACTTAGGTCAAAAAAGCCATTTAAGCCTTTTCACAGTGAGATCTATGCGATATGGCCGAGAAATGTAATTTTGATGTTAACTCCCAAACCGCTGCGCAGAAGTCAACCAAACTTCACCCAATAGTGTATTGTATCACATTCTAGTAGTTACATTTGAAAATTTCGTTCTAGGACATTTGGTTTGAGCGCAATCTTTAAACTTAGGTCAAAAAAGCCATTTAAGCCTTTTCACAGTGAGATCTATGCGATATGGCCGAGGAATGTAATTTTGATGTTAACTCCCAAACCGCTGCGCAGAAGTCAACCAAACTTCACCCAATAGTGTATTGTATCACAATCTAGTAGTTACATTTGAAAATTTTTTTCTAGGACATTTTGTTTGAACGCAATCATCAAACTTAATTAAAAAAGTCATTTAAGCCTTTTCACAGTGAGATCTATGCGATATGGCCGAGAAATGTAATTTTGATGTTAACTCCCAAACCGCTGCGCAGAAGTCAACCAAACTTCACCCAATAGTGTATTGTATCACAATCTATTAGTTACATTTGGAAATTTGGTTCTTGGACATTTGATTTGAGCGCAATCCTCAAACTTAGGTCAAAAAAGCCATTTAAGCCTTTTCACAGTGAGATCTATGCGATATGGCCGAGAAATGTAATTTTGATGTTAACTCCCAAACCGCTGCGCAGAAGTCAACCAAACTTCACCCATTAGTGTATTGTATCACAATCTAGTAGTTACATGTGGAAATTTGGTTATTGGACATTTGGTTTGAGCGCAATCATTAAACTTAGGTCAAAAAAGCCATTTTAACCTTTTCACAGTGAGATCTATGCGATATGGCCGAGAAATGTAATTTTGATGTTAACTCCCAAACCGCTGTGCAGAAGTCAACCAAACTTCACCCAATAGTGTATTGTATCACAATCTAGTAGTTACATTTGAAAATTTTGTTCTAGGAAATTTTGTTTGAGCGCAATCATCAAACTTAATTAAAAAAGTCATTTAAGCCTTTTCACAGTGAGATCTATGCGATATGGCCGAGAAATGTAATTTTGATGTTAACTCCCAAACCTCTGCGCAGAAGTCAACCAAACTTCACCCATTAGTGTATTGTATCACAATCTAGTAGTTACATGTGGAAATTTGGTTCTAGGACATTTGATTTGAGCGCAATCCTCAAACTTAGGTCAAAAAAGCCATTTAAGCCTTTTCACAGTGAGATCTATGCGATATGGCCGAGAAATGTAATTTTGATGTTAACTCCCAAACCGCTGCGCAGAAGTCAACCAAACTTCACCCAATAGTGTATTGTATCACATTCTAGTAGTTACATTTGAAAATTTCGTTCTAGGACATTTGGTTTGAGCGCAATCTTTAAACTTAGGTCAAAAAAGCCATTTAAGCCTTTTCACAGTGAGATCTATGCGATATGGCCGAGAAATGTAATTTTGATGTTAACTCCCAAACCGCTGCGCAGAAGTCAACCAAACTTCACCCAATAGTGTATTGTATCACAATCTAGTAGTTACATTTGAAAATTTTGTTCTAGGACATTTTGTTTGAACGCAATCATCAAACTTAATTAAAAAAGTCATTTAAGCCTTTTCACAGTGAGATCTATGCGATATGGCCGAGAAATGTAATTTTGATGTTAACTCCCAAACCGCTGCGCAGAAGTCAACCAAACTTCACCCAATAGTGTATTTTATCACAATCTAGTAGTTACATTTGGAAATTTAGTTCTTGGACATTTGATTTGAGCGCAATCATTAAACTTAATTAAAAAAGTCATTTAAGCCTTTTCACAGTGAGATCTATGCGATATGGCCGAGAAATGTAATTTTGATGTTAACTCCCAAACCGCTGCGCAGAAGTCAACCAAACTTCACCCATTAGTGTATTGTATCACAATCTAGTAATTACATGTGGAAATTTGGTTCTAGGACATTTGATTTGAGCGCAATCCTCAAACTTAGGTCAAAAAAGCCATTTAAGCCTTTTCACAGTGAGATCTATGCGATATGGCCGAGAAATGTAATTTTGATGTTAACTCCCAAACCGCTGCGCAGAAGTCAACCAAACTTCACCCAATAGTGTATTGTATCACAATCTAGTAGTTACATTTGAAAATTTTGTTCTATGACATTTTGTTTGAACGCAATCATCAAACTTAATTAAAAAAGTCATTTAAGCCTTTTCACAGTGAGATCTATGCGATATGGCCGAGAAATGTAATTTTGATGTTAACTCCCAAACCGCTGCGCAGAAGTCAACCAAACTTCACCCATTAGTGTATTGTATCACAATCTAGTAGTTATATGTGGAAATTTGGTTATTGGAAATTTGGTTTGAGCGCAATCATTAAACTTAGGTCAAAAAAGCCATTTAAGCCTTTTCACAGTGAGATCTATGCGATATGGCCGAGAAATGTAATTTTGATGTTAACTCCCAAACCGCTGCGCAGAAGTCAACCAAACTTCACCCAATAGTGTATTGTATCACAATCTAGTAGTTACATTTGAAAATTTTGTTCTAGGAAATTTTGTTTGAGCGCAATCATCAAACTTAATTAAAAAAGTCATTTAAGCCTTTTCACAGTGAGATCTATGCGATATGGCCGAGAAATGTAATTTTGATGTTAACTCCCAAACCTCTGCGCAGAAGTCAACCAAACTTCACCCATTAGTGTATTGTATCACAATCTAGTAGTTACATGTGGAAATTTGGTTCTAGGACATTTGATTTGAGCGCAATCCTCAAACTTAGGTCAAAAAAGCCATTAAAGCCTTTTCACAGTGAGATCTATGCGATATGGCCGAGAAATGTAATTTTGATGTTAACTCCCAAACTGCTGCGCAGAAGTCAACCAAACTTCACCCAATAGTGTATTGTATCACATTCTAGTAGTTACATTTGAAAATTTCGTTCTAGGACATTTGGTTTGAGCGCAATCTTTAAACTTAGGTCAAAAAAGCCATTTAAGCCTTTTCACAGTGAGATCTATGCGATATGGCCGAGGAATGTAATTTTGATGTTAACTCCCAAACCGCTGCGCAGAAGTCAACCAAACTTCACCCAATAGTGTATTGTATCACAATCTAGTAGTTACATTTGGAAATTGGGTTCTTGGACATTTGATTTGAGCGCAATCCTCAAACTTAGGTCAAAAAAGCCATTTAAGCCTTTTCACAGTGAGATCTATGCGATATGGCCGAGAAATGTAATTTTGATGTTAACTCCCAAACCGCTGCGCAGAAGTCAACCAAACTTCACCCATTAGTGTATTGTATCACAATCTAGTAGTTACATGTGGAAATTTGGTTATTGGACATTTGGTTTGAGCGCAATCATTAAACTTAGGTCAAAAAAGCCATTTAAGCCTTTTCACAGTGAGATCTATGCGATATGGCCGAGAAATGTAATTTTGATGTTAACTCCCAAACCGCTGCGCAGAAGTCAACCAAACTTCACCCAATAGTGTATTGTATCACAATCTAGTAGTTACATTTGAAAATTTTGTTCTAGGAAATTTTGTTTGAGCGCAATCATCAAACTTAATTAAAAAAGTCATTTAAGCCTTTTCACAGTGAGATCTATGCGATATGGCCGAGAAATGTAATTTTGATGTTAACTCCCAAACCTCTGCGCAGAAGTCAACCAAACTTCACCCATTAGTGTATTGTATCACAATCTAGTAGTTACATGTGGAAATTTGGTTCTAGGACATTTGATTTGAGCGCAATCCTCAAACTTAGGTCAAAAAAGCCATTTAAGCCTTTTCACAGTGAGATCTATGCGATATGGCCGAGAAATGTAATTTTGATGTTAACTCCCAAACTGCTGCGCAGAAGTCAACCAAACTTCACCCAATAGTGTATTGTATCACATTCTAGTAGTTACATTTGAAAATTTCATTCTAGGACATTTGGTTTGAGCGCAATCTTTAAACTTAGGTCAAAAAAGCCATTTAAGCCTTTTCACAGTGAGATCTATGCGATATGGCCGAGGAATGTAATTTTGATGTTAACTCCCAAACCGCTGCGCAGAAGTCAACCAAACTTCACCCAATAGTGTATTGTATCACAATCTAGTAGTTACATTTGAAAATTTTGTTCTAGGACATTTTGTTTGAACGCAATCATCAAACTTAATTAAAAAAGTCATTTAAGCCTTTTCACAGTGAGATCTATGCGATATGGCCGAGAAATGTTATTTTGATGTTAACTCCCAAACCGCTGCGCAGAAGTCAACCAAACTTACCCCAATAGTGTATTGTATCAAAATCTAGTAGTTACATTTGGAAATTTGGTTCTTGGACATTTGATTTGAGCGCAATCCTCAAACTTAGGTCAAAAAAGCCATTTAAGCCTTTTCACAGTGAGATCTATGCGATATGGCCGTGAAATGTAATTTTGATGTTAACTCCCAAACCGCTGCGCAGAAGTCAACCAAACTTCACCCAATAGTGTATTGTATCACAATCTAGTAGTTACATTTGAAAATTTTGTTCTAGGACATTTTGTTTGAACGCAATCATCAAACTTAATTAAAAAAGTCATTTAAGCCTTTTCACAGTGAGATCTATGCGATATGGCCGAGAAATGTAATTTTGATGTTAACTCCCAAACCGCTGCGCAGAAGTCAACCAAACTTCACCCAATAGTGTATTTTATCACAATCTAGTAGTTACATTTGGAAATTTAGTTCTAGGACATTTGATTTGAGCGCAATCATTAAACTTAATTAAAAAAGTCATTTAAGCCTTTTCACAGTGAGATCTATGCGATATGGCCGAGAAATGTAATTTTGATGTTAACTCCCAAACCGCTGCGCAGAAGTCAACCAAACTTCACCCATTAGTGTATTGTATCACAATCTAGTAATTACATGTGGAAATTTGGTTCTAGGACATTTGATTTGAGCGCAATCCTCAAACTTAGGTCAAAAAAGCCATTTAAGCCTTTTCACAGTGAGATCTATGCGATATGGCCGAGAAATGTAATTTTGATGTTAACTCCCAAACCGCTGCGCAGAAGTCAACCAAACTGCACCCAATAGTGTATTGTATCACAATCTAGTAGTTACATTTGAAAATTTTGTTCTATGACATTTTGTTTGAACGCAATCATCAAACTTAATTAAAAAAGTCATTTAAGCCTTTTCACAGTGAGATCTATGCGATATGGCCGAGAAATGTAATTTTGATGTTAACTCCCAAACCGCTGCGCAGAAGTCAACCAAACTTCACCCATTAGTGTATTGTATCACAATCTAGTAGTTACATGTGGAAATTTGGTTATTGGACATTTGGTTTGAGCGCAATCATTAAACTTAGGTCAAAAAAGCCATTTAAGCCTTTTCACAGTGAGATCTATGCGATATGGCCGAGAAATGTAATTTTGATGTTAACTCCCAAACCGCTGCGCAGAAGTCAACCAAACTTCACCCAATAGTGTATTGTATCACAATCTAGTAGTTACATTTGAAAATTTTGTTCTAGGAAATTTTGTTTGAGCGCAATCATCAAACTTAATTAAAAAAGTCATTTAAGCCTTTTCACAGTGAGATCTATGCGATATGGCCGAGAAATGTAATTTTGATGTTAACTCCCAAACCTCTGCGCAGAAGTCAACCAAACTTCACCCATTAGTGTATTGTATCACAATCAAGTAGTTACATGTGGAAATTTGGTTCTAGGACATTTGATTTGAGCGCAATCCTCAAACTTAGGTCAAAAAAGCCATTTAAGCCTTTTCACAGTGAGATCTATGCGATATGGCCGAGAAATGTAATTTTGATGTTAACTCCCAAACCGCTGCGCAGAAGTCAACCAAACTTCACCCAATAGTGTATTGTATCACATTCTAGTAGTTACATTTGAAAATTTCGTTCTAGGACATTTGGTTTGAGCGCAATCTTTAAACTTAGGTCAAAAAAGCCATTTAAGCCTTTTCACAGTGAGATCTATGCGATATGGCCGAGAAATGTAATTTTGATGTTAACTCCCAAACCGCTGCGCAGAAGTCAACCAAACTTCACCCAATAGTGTATTGTATCACAATCTAGTAGTTACATTTGAAAATTTTGTTCTAGGACATTTTGTTTGAACGCAATCATCAAACTTAATTAAAAAAGTCATTTAAGCCTTTTCACAGTGAGATCTATGCGATATGGCCGAGAAATGTAATTTTGATGTTAACTCCCAAACCGCTGCGCAGAAGTCAACCAAACTTCACCCAATAGTGTATTGTATCACAATCTAGTAGTTACATTTGAAAATTTTGTTCTAGGACATTTTGTTTGAACGCAATCATCAAACTTAATTAAAAAAGACATTTAAGCCTTTTCACAGTGAGATCTATGCGATATGGCCGAGAAATGTAATTTTGATGTTAACTCCCAAACCGCTGCGCAGAAGTCAACCAAACTTCACCCAATAGTGTATTGTATCACATTCTAGTAGTTACATTTGAAAATTTCGTTCTAGGACATTTGGTTTGAGCGCAATCATTAAACTTAGGTCAAAAAAGCCATTTAAGCCTTTTCACAGTGAGATCTATGCGATATGGCCGAGAAATGTAATTTTGATGTTAACTCCCAAACCGCTGCGCAGAAGTCAACTAAACTTCACCCAATAGTGTATTGTATCACATTCTAGTAGTTACATTTGAAAATTTCGCTCTAGGACATTTGGTTTGAGCGCAATCATTAAACTTAATTAAAAAAGTCATTTAAGCCTTTTCACAGTGAGATCTATGCGATATGGCCGAGAAATGTAATTTTGATGTTAACTCCCAAACCGCTGCGCAGAAGTCAACCAAACTTCACCCAATAGTGTATTGTATCACAATCTATTAGTTACATTTGGAAATTTGGTTCTTGGACATTTGATTTGAGCGCAATCCTCAAACTTAGGTCAAAAAAGCCATTTAAGCCTTTTCACAGTGAGATCTATGCGATATGGCCGAGAAATGTAATTTTGATGTTAACTCCCAAACCGCTGCGCAGAAGTCAACCAAACTTCACCCATTAGTGTATTGTATCACAATCTAGTAGTTACATGTGGAAATTTGGTTATTGGACATTTGGTTTGAGCGCAATCATTAAACTTAGGTCAAAAAAGCCATTTTAACCTTTTCACAGTGAGATCTATGCGATATGGCCGAGAAATGTAATTTTGATGTTAACTCCCAAACCGCTGCGCAGAAGTCAACCAAACTTCACCCAATAGTGTATTGTATCACATTCTAGTAGTTACATTTGAAAATTTTGTTCTAGGAAATTTTGTTTGAGCGCAATCATCAAACTTAATTAAAAAAGTCATTTAAGCCTTTTCACAGTGAGATCTATGCGATATGGCCGAGAAATGTAATTTTGATGTTAACTCCCAAACCTCTGCGCAGAAGTCAACCAAACTTCACCCATTAGTGTATTGTATCACAATCTAGTAGTTACATGTGGAAATTTGGTTCTAGGACATTTGATTTGAGCGCAATCCTCAAACTTAGGTCAAAAAAGCCATTTAAGCCTTTTCACAGTGAGATCTATGCGATATGGCCGAGAAATGTAATTTTGATGTTAACTCCCAAACCGCTGCGCAGAAGTCAACCAAACTTCACCCAATAGTGTATTGTATCACATTCTAGTAGTTACATTTGAAAATTTCGTTCTAGGACATTTGGTTTGAGCGCAATCTTTAAACTTAGGTCAAAAAAGCCATTTAAGCCTTTTCACAGTGAGATCTATGCGATATGGCCGAGAAATGTAATTTTGATGTTAACTCCCAAACCGCTGCGCAGAAGTCAACCAAACTTCACCCAATAGTGTATTGTATCACAATCTAGTAGTTGCATTTGAAAATTTTGTTCTAGGACATTTTGTTTGAACGCAATCATCAAACTTAATTAAAAAAGTCATTTAAGCCTTTTCACAGTGAGATCTATGCGATATGGCCGAGAAATGTAATTTTGATGTTAACTCCCAAACCGCTGCGCAGAAGTCAACCAAACTTCACCCAATAGTGTATTGTATCACAATCTAGTAGTTACATTTGGAAATTTGGTTCTTGGACATTTGATTTGAGCGCAATCCTCAAACTTAGGTCAAAAAAGCCATTTAAGCCTTTTCACAGTGAGATCTATGCGATATGGCCGAGAAATGTAATTTTGATGTTAACTCCCAAACCGCTGCGCAGAAGTCAACCAAACTTCACCCAATAGTGTATTGTATCACAATCTAGTAGTTACATTTGAAAATTTTGTTCTAGGACATTTTGTTTGAACGCAATCATCAAACTTAATTAAAAAAGTCATTTAAGCCTTTTCACAGTGAGATCTATGCGATATGGCCGAGAAATGTAATTTTGATGTTAACTCCCAAACCGCTGCGCAGAAGTCAACCAAACTTCACCCAATAGTGTATTTTATCACAATCTAGTAGTTACATTTGGAAATTTAGTTCTTGGACATTTGATTTGAGCGCAATCATTAAACTTAATTAAAAAAGTCATTTAAGCCTTTTCACAGTGAGATCTATGCGATATGGCCGAGAAATGTAATTTTGATGTTAACTCCCAAACCGCTGCGCAGAAGTCAACTAAACTTCACCCATTAGTGTATTGTATCACAATCTAGTAGTTATATGTGGAAATTTGGTTATTGGAAATTTGGTTTGAGCGCAATCATTAAACTTAGGTCAAAAAAGCCATTTAAGCCTTTTCACAGTGAGATCTATGCGATATGGCCGAGAAATGTAATTTTGATGTTAACTCCCAAACCGCTGCGCAGAAGTCAACCAAACTTCACCCAATAGTGTATTGTATCACAATCTAGTAGTTACATTTGAAAATTTTGTTCTAGGAAATTTTGTTTGAGCGCAATCATCAAACTTAATTAAAAAAGTCATTTAAGCCTTTTCACAGTGAGATCTATGCGATATGGCCGAGAAATGTAATTTTGATGTTAACTCCCAAACCTCTGCGCAGAAGTCAACCAAACTTCACCCATTAGTGTATTGTATCACAATCTAGTAGTTACATGTGGAAATTTGGTTCTAGGACATTTGATTTGAGCGCAATCCTCAAACTTAGGTCAAAAAAGCCATTTAAGCCTTTTCACAGTGAGATCTATGCGATATGGCCGAGAAATGTAATTTTGATGTTAACTCCCAAACCGCTGCGCAGAAGTCAACCAAACTTCACCCAATAGTGTATTGTATCACATTCTAGTAGTTACATTTGAAAATTTCGGTCTAGGAAATTTGGTTTGAGCGCAATCTTTAAACTTAGGTCAAAAAAGCCATTTAAGCCTTTTCACAGTGAGATCTATGCGATATGGACGAGGAATGTAATTTTGATGTTAACTCCCAAACCGCTGCGCAGAAGTCAACCAAACTTCACCCAATAGTGTATTGTATCACAATCTAGTAGTTATATTTGAAAATTTTGTTCTAGGACATTTTGTTTGAACGCAATCATCAAACTTAATTAAAAAAGTCATTTAAGCCTTTTCACAGTGAGATCTATGCGATATGGCCGAGAAATGTAATTTTGATGTTAACTCCCAAACCGCTGCGCAGAAGTCAACCAAACTTCACCCAATAGTGTATTGTATCACATTCTAGTAGTTACATTTGAAAATTTCGTTCTAGGACATTTGGTTTGAGCGCAATCATTAAACTTAGGTCAAAAAAGCCATTTAAGCCTTTTCACAGTGAGATCTATGCGATATGGCCGAGAAATGTAATTTTGATGTTAACTCCCAAACCGCTGCGCAGAAGTCAACTAAACTTCACCCAATAGTGTATTGTATCACATTCTAGTAGTTACATTTGAAAATTTCGCTCTAGGACATTTGGTTTGAGCGCAATCATTAAACTTAATTAAAAAAGTCATTTAAGCCTTTTCACAGTGAGATCTATGCGATATGGCCGAGAAATGTAATTTTGATGTTAACTCCCAAACCGCTGCGCAGAAGTCAACCAAACTTCACCCAATAGTGTATTGTATCACAATCTATTAGTTACATTTGGAAATTTGGTTCTTGGACATTTGATTTGAGCGCAATCCTCAAACTTAGGTCAAAAAAGCCATTTAAGCCTTTTCACAGTGAGATCTATGCGATATGGCCGAGAAATGTAATTTTGATGTTAACTCCCAAACCGCTGCGCAGAAGTCAACCAAACTTCACCCATTAGTGTATTGTATCACAATCTAGTAGTTACATGTGGAAATTTGGTTATTGGACATTTGGTTTGAGCGCAATCATTAAACTTAGGTCAAAAAAGCCATTTTAACCTTTTCACAGTGAGATCTATGCGATATGGCCGAGAAATGTAATTTTGATGTTAACTCCCAAACCGCTGCGCAGAAGTCAACCAAACTTCACCCAATAGTGTATTGTATCACATTCTAGTAGTTACATTTGAAAATTTTGTTCTAGGAAATTTTGTTTGAGCGCAATCATCAAACTTAATTAAAAAAGTCATTTAAGCCTTTTCACAGTGAGATCTATGCGATATGGCCGAGAAATGTAATTTTGATGTTAACTCCCAAACCTCTGCGCAGAAGTCAACCAAACTTCACCCATTAGTGTATTGTATCACAATCTAGTAGTTACATGTGGAAATTTGGTTCTAGGACATTTGATTTGAGCGCAATCCTCAAACTTAGGTCAAAAAAGCCATTTAAGCCTTTTCACAGTGAGATCTATGCGATATGGCCGAGAAATGTAATTTTGATGTTAACTCCCAAACCGCTGCGCAGAAGTCAACCAAACTTCACCCAATAGTGTATTGTATCACATTCTAGTAGTTACATTTGAAAATTTCGTTCTAGGACATTTGGTTTGAGCGCAATCTTTAAACTTAGGTCAAAAAAGCCATTTAAGCCTTTTCACAGTGAGATCTATGCGATATGGCCGAGAAATGTAATTTTGATGTTAACTCCCAAACCGCTGCGCAGAAGTCAACCAAACTTCACCCAATAGTGTATTGTATCACAATCTAGTAGTTGCATTTGAAAATTTTGTTCTAGGACATTTTGTTTGAACGCAATCATCAAACTTAATTAAAAAAGTCATTTAAGCCTTTTCACAGTGAGATCTATGCGATATGGCCGAGAAATGTAATTTTGATGTTAACTCCCAAACCGCTGCGCAGAAGTCAACCAAACTTCACCCAATAGTGTATTGTATCACAATCTAGTAGTTACATTTGGAAATTTGGTTCTTGGACATTTGATTTGAGCGCAATCCTCAAACTTAGGTCAAAAAAGCCATTTAAGCCTTTTCACAGTGAGATCTATGCGATATGGCCGAGAAATGTAATTTTGATGTTAACTCCCAAACCGCTGCGCAGAAGTCAACCAAACTTCACCCAATAGTGTATTGTATCACAATCTAGTAGTTACATTTGAAAATTTTGTTCTAGGACATTTTGTTTGAACGCAATCATCAAACTTAATTAAAAAAGTCATTTAAGCCTTTTCACAGTGAGATCTATGCGATATGGCCGAGAAATGTAATTTTGATGTTAACTCCCAAACCGCTGCGCAGAAGTCAACCAAACTTCACCCAATAGTGTATTTTATCACAATCTAGTAGTTACATTTGGAAATTTAGTTCTTGGACATTTGATTTGAGCGCAATCATTAAACTTAATTAAAAAAGTCATTTAAGCCTTTTCACAGTGAGATCTATGCGATATGGCCGAGAAATGTAATTTTGATGTTAACTCCCAAACCGCTGCGCAGAAGTCAACTAAACTTCACCCATTAGTGTATTGTATCACAATCTAGTAGTTATATGTGGAAATTTGGTTATTGGAAATTTGGTTTGAGCGCAATCATTAAACTTAGGTCAAAAAAGCCATTTAAGCCTTTTCACAGTGAGATCTATGCGATATGGCCGAGAAATGTAATTTTGATGTTAACTCCCAAACCGCTGCGCAGAAGTCAACCAAACTTCACCCAATAGTGTATTGTATCACAATCTAGTAGTTACATTTGAAAATTTTGTTCTAGGAAATTTTGTTTGAGCGCAATCATCAAACTTAATTAAAAAAGTCATTTAAGCCTTTTCACAGTGAGATCTATGCGATATGGCCGAGAAATGTAATTTTGATGTTAACTCCCAAACCTCTGCGCAGAAGTCAACCAAACTTCACCCATTAGTGTATTGTATCACAATCTAGTAGTTACATGTGGAAATTTGGTTCTAGGACATTTGATTTGAGCGCAATCCTCAAACTTAGGTCAAAAAAGCCATTTAAGCCTTTTCACAGTGAGATCTATGCGATATGGCCGAGAAATGTAATTTTGATGTTAACTCCCAAACCGCTGCGCAGAAGTCAACCAAACTTCACCCAATAGTGTATTGTATCACATTCTAGTAGTTACATTTGAAAATTTCGGTCTAGGAAATTTGGTTTGAGCGCAATCTTTAAACTTAGGTCAAAAAAGCCATTTAAGCCTTTTCACAGTGAGATCTATGCGATATGGACGAGGAATGTAATTTTGATGTTAACTCCCAAACCGCTGCGCAGAAGTCAACCAAACTTCACCCAATAGTGTATTGTATCACAATCTAGTAGTTATATTTGAAAATTTTGTTCTAGGACATTTTGTTTGAACGCAATCATCAAACTTAATTAAAAAAGTCATTTAAGCCTTTTCACAGTGAGATCTATGCGATATGGCCGAGAAATGTAATTTTGATGTTAACTCCCAAACCGCTGCGCAGAAGTCAACCAAACTTCACCCAATAGTGTATTGTATCACAATCTAGTAGTTACATTTGGAAATTTGGTTCTTGGACATTTGATTTGAGCGCAATCCTCAAACTTAGGTCAAAAAAGCCATTTAAGCCTTTTCACAGTGAGATCTATGCGATATGGCCGAGAAATGTAATTTTGATGTTAACTCCCAAACCGCTGCGCAGAAGTCAACCAAACTTCACCCAATAGTGTATTGTATCACAATCTAGTAGTTACATTTGAAAATTTTGTTCTAGGACATTTTGTTTGAACGCAATCATCAAACTTAATTAAAAAAGTCATTTAAGCCTTTTCACAGTGAGATCTATGCGATATGGCCGAGAAATGTAATTTTGATGTTAACTCCCAAACCGCTGCGCAGAAGTCAACCAAACTTCACCCAATAGTGTATTTTATCACAATCTAGTAGTTACATTTGGAAATTTAGTTCTAGGACATTTGATTTGAGCGCAATCATTAAACTTAATTAAAAAAGTCATTTAAGCCTTTTCACAGTGAGATCTATGCGATATGGCCGAGAAATGTAATTTTGATGTTAACTCCCAAACCGCTGCGCAGAAGTCAACCAAACTTCACCCATTAGTGTATTGTATCACAATCTAGTAATTACATGTGGAAATTTGGTTCTAGGACATTTGATTTGAGCGCAATCCTCAAACTTAGGTCAAAAAAGCCATTTAAGCCTTTTCACAGTGAGATCTATGCGATATGGCCGAGAAATGTAATTTTGATGTTAACTCCCAAACCGCTGCGCAGAAGTCAACCAAACTTCACCCAATAGTGTATTGTATCACAATCTAGTAGTTACATTTGAAAATTTTGTTCTATGACATTTTGTTTGAACGCAATCATCAAACTTAATTAAAAAAGTCATTTAAGCCTTTTCACAGTGAGATCTATGCGATATGGCCGAGAAATGTAATTTTGATGTTAACTCCCAAACCGCTGCGCAGAAGTCAACCAAACTTCACCCATTAGTGTATTGTATCACAATCTAGTAGTTACATGTGGAAATTTGGTTATTGGACATTTGGTTTGAGCGCAATCATTAAACTTAGGTCAAAAAAGCCATTTAAGCCTTTTCACAGTGAGATCTATGCGATATGGCCGAGAAATGTAATTTTGATGTTAACTCCCAAACCGCTGCGCAGAAGTCAACCAAACTTCACCCAATAGTGTATTGTATCACAATCTAGTAGTTACATTTGAAAATTTTGTTTTAGGAAATTTTGTTTGAGCGCAATCATCAAACTTAATTAAAAAAGTCATTTAAGCCTTTTCACAGTGAGATCTATGCGATATGGCCGAGAAATGTAATTTTGATGTTAACTCCCAAACCTCTGCGCAGAAGTCAACCAAACTTCACCCATTAGTGTATTGTATCACAATCTAGTAGTTACATGTGGAAATTTGGTTCTAGGACATTTGATTTGAGCGCAATCCTCAAACTTAGGTCAAAAAAGCCATTTAAGCCTTTTCACAGTGAGATCTATGCGATATGGCCGAGAAATGTAATTTTGATGTTAACTCCCAAACCGCTGCGCAGAAGTCAACCAAACTTCACCCAATAGTGTATTGTATCACATTCTAGTAGTTACATTTGAAAATTTCGTTCTAGGACATTTGGTTTGAGCGCAATCTTTAAACTTAGGTCAAAAAAGCCATTTAAGCCTTTTCACAGTGAGATCTATGCGATATGGCCGAGAAATGTAATTTTGATGTTAACTCCCAAACCGCTGCGCAGAAGTCAACCAAACTTCACCCAATAGTGTATTGTATCACAATCTAGTAGTTACATTTGAAAATTTTGTTCTAGGACATTTTGTTTGAACGCAATCATCAAACTTAATTAAAAAAGTCATTTAAGCCTTTTCACAGTGAGATCTATGCGATATGGCCGAGAAATGTAATTTTGATGTTAACTCCCAAACCGCTGCGCAGAAGTCAACCAAACTTCACCCAATAGTGTATTGTATCACAATCTAGTAGTTACATTTGAAAATTTTGTTCTAGGACATTTTGTTTGAACGCAATCATCAAACTTAATTAAAAAAGTCATTTAAGCCTTTTCACAGTGAGATCTATGCGATATGGCCGAGAAATGTAATTTTGATGTTAACTCCCAAACCGCTGCGCAGAAGTCAACCAAACTTCACCCAATAGTGTATTGTATCACATTCTAGTAGTTACATTTGAAAATTTCGTTCTAGGACATTTGGTTTGAGCGCATTCATTAAACTTAGGTCAAAAAAGCCATTTAAGCCTTTTCACAGTGAGATCTATGCGATATGGCCGAGAAATGTAATTTTGATGTTAACTCCCAAACCGCTGCGCAGAAGTCAACCAAACTTCACCCATTAGTGTATTGTATCACAATCTAGTAGTTATATGTGGAAATTTGGTTATTGGAAATTTGGTTTGAGCGCAATCATTAAACTTAGGTCAAAAAAGCCATTTAAGCCTTTTCACAGTGAGATCTATGCGATATGGCCGAGAAATGTAATTTTGATGTTAACTCCCAAACCGCTGCGCAGAAGTCAACCAAACTTCACCCAATAGTGTATTGTATCACAATCTAGTAGTTACATTTGAAAATTTTGTTCTAGGAAATTTTGTTTGAGCGCAATCATCAAACTTAATTAAAAAAGTCATTTAAGCCTTTTCACAGTGAGATCTATGCGATATGGCCGAGAAATGTAATTTTGATGTTAACTCCCAAACCTCTGCGCAGAAGTCAACCAAACTTCACCCATTAGTGTATTGTATCACAATCTAGTAGTTACATGTGGAAATTTGGTTCTAGGACATTTGATTTGAGCGCAATCCTCAAACTTAGGTCAAAAAAGCCATTAAAGCCTTTTCACAGTGAGATCTATGCGATATGGCCGAGAAATGTAATTTTGATGTTAACTCCCAAACTGCTGCGCAGAAGTCAACTAAACTTCACCCAATAGTGTATTGTATCACATTCTAGTAGTTACATTTGAAAATTTCGTTCTAGGACATTTGGTTTGAGCGCAATCTTTAAACTTAGGTCAAAAAAGCCATTTAAGCCTTTTCACAGTGAGATCTATGCGATATGGCCGAGGAATGTAATTTTGATGTTAACTCCCAAACCGCTGCGCAGAAGTCAACCAAACTTCACCCAATAGTGTATTGTATCACAATCTAGTAGTTACATTTGGAAATTGGGTTCTTGGACATTTGATTTGAGCGCAATCCTCAAACTTACGTCAAAAAAGCCATTTAAGCCTTTTCACAGTGAGATCTATGCGATATGGCCGAGAAATGTAATTTTGATGTTAACTCCCAAACCGCTGCGCAGAAGTCAACCAAACTTCACCCATTAGTGTATTGTATCACAATCTAGTAGTTACATGTGGAAATTTGGTTATTGGACATTTGGTTTGAGCGCAATCATTAAACTTAGGTCAAAAAAGCCATTTAAGCCTTTTCACAGTGAGATCTATGCGATATGGCCGAGAAATGTAATTTTGATGTTAACTCCCAAACCGCTGCGCAGAAGTCAACCAAACTTCACCCAATAGTGTATTGTATCACAATCTAGTAGTTACATTTGAAAATTTTGTTCTAGGAAATTTTGTTTGAGCGCAATCATCAAACTTAATTAAAAAAGTCATTTAAGCCTTTTCACAGTGAGATCTATGCGATATGGCCGAGAAATGTAATTTTGATGTTAACTCCCAAACCTCTGCGCAGAAGTCAACCAAACTTCACCCATTAGTGTATTGTATCACAATCTAGTAGTTACATGTGGAAATTTGGTTCTAGGACATTTGATTTGAGCGCAATCCTCAAACTTAGGTCAAAAAAGCCATTTAAGCCTTTTCACAGTGAGATCTATGCGATATGGCCGAGAAATGTAATTTTGATGTTAACTCCCAAACTGCTGCGCAGAAGTCAACCAAACTTCACCCAATAGTGTATTGTATCACATTC